>NC_083114.1:59982936-60224511 GCF_949774975.1 Lagenorhynchus albirostris
CTATGAGGATCAAATGAATTCCAGGAGTACTTGCTCTGTGTATCATATATATATATATATGGAATTTTAAAAAATCATGTTATATTTCTCTCATTCTCTATCCATATTTCACTAGATCCAAACTAGAAAAGTACAATATAATTTAAAGAAACACAGATTGTATGTTATCTACTTATGTTTGATTCTTTCAAGACTGGAATGTGCACTAAGGATTCATATAAAAATAAGTCATAAAATGAAACAAAAGTATACCACCCTCCCCAGTTTACATATAGTCTATGTTCACCTTCCTTTTTTTAAAAAAATAAAATATATGCTTTACAGAAGAACAGGAACCCTTAGGTTTTTCACGTTTTTTCAAATGAAGTTAAATTTCTACTTTGTTTTTATCATCCATATAACTGATGTGTGGTCATTAACAACCTTCTCAGAGCAAAGAGATTCCTTGCAGTCCACTCTCAATTCACAAGTGACCTCTCTGTTGCTAAACTTGATGTCCAGCTTTCTGATCTTTTGTAAAGTTATTATTACTTTGCGACCACTTTCCGTTTCCTTTAAACTCCCTCTTCCACTGGCTTCTGTACAGTCATCCTCTCCTAGTTCTCCTCCTACTTTTCTGGCTGTTCCTCCGTCTTCCATCCAAGCACCACCCCCCTTCTAAGCATCCACCCTGCTCTCTCCTTACCCTGCCGGCTCTCACAAGACGAGGACGCCCTCTCCTAGATCTCTCAGCTCTGGGCTGTAAACTTAACTGCCAAATACACACATTGGATTACATGCTCTGCAAATTCAGTACAAGCAAAAGAGAATCACCATGTGACTTCCCCACGTACCACCCCAAACCAATCCTCCCGTGTATTAGACAGCTTAGGTAATGGCACTATCCACCTAGTTGTCCCAGCCAGAAACCAAGTTATCCTTGACCTTGTCTCTCTCGCCAACCTTCATTCCCCATCATACAATCACCAAGCCCTGTTAGTTCCTCTTATTCCTAAATTATCTGCATCTCAACATTTCTAACTTGAATTACTGTAACAAACTCCTACCATGTCTTGC
Organism: Lagenorhynchus albirostris; assembly: GCF_949774975.1. NCBI lineage: Eukaryota > Metazoa > Chordata > Mammalia > Artiodactyla > Delphinidae > Lagenorhynchus > Lagenorhynchus albirostris. Next base: position 59,983,993 of record NC_083114.1, read on the forward strand.
TTCAGATCTATTCTCCAAGCCACCACTAGAGGGTCTCTGTAGAATGCGAGTCTGATGATAGGCGGCTCCAAGGGTAAAGTGTAAACAGCTTTCTATCTCACCACCCCACCACACACGTCCCTTCCATTAAAATTACGATGACCGACTTGCAGCTTCCCCCACAACTCTATGCTCTTATTCTCCTATCCTGTTTCTTCAAACTAAATACCTTTGTCCTGTTTCTTCACCTGACAATTCTACCTGTTTTTCAAAATTCAGCTTAAATGCCACCTGGTCCAGAAAGCTGACTTTGATATGTCATTCAAGCTCTGGGGAAACGAAACGTAACTTGTTTACCTCAGAATCAGCAATGACCAGCCTAGAACCTAACACTTCGAATACTCAATAAATTCTGTTCATTGAATTAATTTTACATGCTTGTAATAATCTGATTTTTTTTCCAGGCACCATATTCCCATTTCACCTACTTCATATTATTCCCTAACAAATTCTTGTAATCCTATAATGTTTTCTCAACTAACTTGGGTAATGTATTAAAGTTTTACTGTTACATCTATTTTAGAATCTACCATCCCAAAACACTTGATGACAATTTAGCAGGCATGAAAAATTAATCTCACAGTTTTAAAGCAATAAGAGAATTCTTTTATGACATTGAGTTGTGCCTTGCAACAAAACTCTTGAGGCAGAGACACTAGAACTAAGAAATACAGCTTTTCCTACAGAAGAGTCACCATATGTTCAAGATGCAGACATTAGAGACCTTCTCAAAGTTACAGCTACTAATATTTAATTTTTCTAAAAGATTAACAGGCTGAAACTAAAAAGACATTAGTAAGCGTTCTTAAGTATTAAAATAATATGCATTTTTGAGATTTAGTAACTCAGAAATACCTAAAATACAAAATATATCCTATAATTAACAAAGATACGTCTTAAAAAGAAGGAAAACCATCTTTCCATGGTTCCATGCCACATTTTAAAATCAACTTGAAAGCTTACAGGATTCCTAACATTTTTGGAAATGGCAGAATAGTAGCCCATGGAAGTTTCCGGCCGATTTAAAACCATACTTCCAGCTAAAAGAAATATGGCTCCGTCTATGTTAGAAATAGTTATACCTCTTGAGTGTAACTTTCAAAACACTTCAAAGCTATATATAGTGAGTTTCCCTTCATGCAATTTCTGACTAAATGAATGACAACAAAAGTCAACCATGGTAATAAGCCAAAAAACAGCTGGGTCTACTGAGGCAGAGCCACAGAACCAAGGTTGAATCAACAGAGGCCTCAGCCACTGCAATGATGAAATGAGCGTCCGCGTATCGAGCTTGTCCTGCCAGCTTTAGTGCTGGGCAGCCACAATGCCCCAGTCCTGCAGGCCACGACACACTCTGATGCACATGCACATGAGAGCTTCAGCCAGAGCCAATTTCTTTTGAAAATGTATATCTCAGAATGAAATCGATTTCACTGCAAGGTGGAATCATTACTGAATGCACAACACCATGTAGCTGAGGACAAGAGAAGTTGAAAATAAATCTTGAAAGAACTCAGAAGCATATTCTAAAACTTAAATGAAATGCAGTATTATTCTTACCATCTCCACACATCTCATACTAAAACTTAACATAAAAAGAACTCTTAATATCTGGACTGCTTTGAAAAAAATCATCTTTCTTTAAAAAATAAAAAGATAAACCTGATTATCAAATTCAGCCTCAAGCCGAAATACATTTTTTCTAATCTTGAGAGGTTTCATTCAATCCATTTTCAAAAAGAGAAATTCTAAGGTGACCACGTAAAAGTACAGGTCTACCTTGTTTTACTGCACTTCATTGTCCTTTGCAGATACTGCGTTTTTGACGAATTGAAGGGTTATGGCAACCCTAAGTCAAGCAAGGCTACAGGTGCCATTTTTCCAACAACATTTGTTCACTTCATGTCTCTGTGTCACATTCTGGTAGTTCTCACAATATTTCAAACTTTTCCATTATTATTATATGTGTTATGGTGATCTTTTATGTTACCATTTTAACTGTTTTGCGATGCCACAAAACGCAACCGTGCAAGACAGGAAACAACTGTGTGTGTTCTGATTGCTCCACCAACTGGCCGTTCCCCATCTCTCTCCCTCTCCTCAGACCCCCTATTCCCTGAGACACAAGAGTAATGAAATTAGGCCAGTTAATAACCCTATAATGACCTCTAAGTGTTCAAGTGAAAGAAAGAGTCACATGTCTCTCACTTTATATCAAAAGCCAGAAATGATCAAGCTTAGTGAGGAAGGCATGTCAAAAGCTGAGGCAGGCCAAAAGCTAGGCCTCGTGTACCAGTTATAGCCAAGTTGTGACTGTGAAGGAAAAGTTTTTGAAGGAAATTAGAAGTTGTACTTCAATGAACACACAAATAGTAAGAAAGAAAAACAGCTTTACTGCTGATATGGAGAAAGTTTTAGTGGTTTGGATAGATCAAACCAGCCACAACAGTCCCTTAAACAAAACCCTAATCCAGAACAAGCCCCAACTCTCTTTAATTCTATGAAGGTTGAGAGAGGTGAAGAAGCTGCAGAAGAAAAGCTTGAAGCTAGCAGAGGTGGTTCACGAGGTTGAAAAAAGAAGCCATCTCCATAATGTAAGTAGAAGTGCAAGGTGAAGCAGCAAATGCTGATGCAAAAAGCTGTAACAAGTTATCCAGAAGATCTAGCTAAGATACTTAGTGAAGGTGGCTACACCAAACGGCAGATTCTCAGTATAGATGAAACAGCCTTCTGTTGGAAGAAGACTCTACCTAGGACTTTAGAGAGGGGAAGTCACTGCCTGGCTTCAGAGCTTCAAAGGGCAGGCTGACTCTCATTATGGGCTAATGCAGCTGGTGACTTTAAGTTGAAGCCAATGTTCACTTACGATTCCAAAAATCCTAGGGCCCTTAAGAAATATGTTAAATCTACTCCACCTGTGCCCTGTAAATGGAACGACAAAGCCTGGATGACAGCACATCTGTTTACAGCATGGTTAACTGAATATTTTAAGTCCCCTGTTGAGACCTACTGCTCAGAAAAAAGATCCTTTCAAAATACTACTCCTGTCAATGCACCTGGTTACCCAACAGCTCTGATGGAGAGGAACAACAAGATTAATGTTGTTTTCATGCCTGATAACACAACATCCATTCTAAAGCCCATGGATCAAGGAGTAATTTCGACTAACAAGTCTTATTATTTAAGAAATATATTTCATAAGGCTATGGCTGCTATAGACAGTGACTCCTCTGATGGATCTGGGCAAAGTCAACTGAACACCTTCTAGAAAGGATCTGCCATTCTAGACGCCATTAAAAACATTTGTAATTCATGGGAAGAGGTCAGAATATCAACATTAACCATAGTTTAATAAAAGAAGCTGATTCCAACCCTCATGGATGACTTTGAGGGGTTCAAGACTTCAGTGGAGGAAGAAACTGCAGATGTGGTAGAAACAGCAAGAGAACTAGAATTAGAAGTGGAGCCCGAAGATGGGACTGAATTACTTCAATCTCGTGATAAAAAGCTAACAGATGAGGAGTTCCTTCTTATGGATGAGCAAAGAGAGTGGTTTCTTGAGATGGAATCTACTCCTGGTGAAGAGGCTGTGAAGACTGCTGAGATGACAACAGAGGATTTAGAATATGACATAAACGTAGATGATAGAGCAGTGGCAGGGTTTGAGAGGATTGACTCCAGTTTGGAAGAAGTTCTAACTGTGGGTAAAATGCCATCAAACAGTGTTGCTGCTACAGAGAAACTGTTCGTGAAGAGTCAATCGATGCAGCAATTTTAAGAAATTAAAATAAGACACAGCCACCTCAACCTGCAGCAACCACGAACCACCCTGATCGGTCAGCAGCCAGCAACACTGACGCAAGACCCTCCACCGGCAAAAAGATTATGACTTGCTGAAGGCCAGACGATGGTGGGCATTTTTTAGCAATAAAGTATTTTTTAATTAAGGTATGTACCTTTTTTTTTAGACATCCTGATATTTCACTTAATGGCCTACAGAATAGTGTAAACCTAAGTCTTATATGTACTGGGAAATCAATAAATTCATGTGACTTGCTTTACTGCAATATCTGCTTTATCGTGGTGGTCTGGAACCAAGCCCACACTATCTCTGAGGTGTTCCTGTATAGTCCAATCCTTATAATTAAAATGTAAGAAACCAGTATGAATTCCCTCAATACTACTTTCATGATTATTTTTCAAAATATGTGGTCTCCTTCAGTTTTTGAACATTTATTCGATAAATAATCATTGAGTGTTTGCCCTCCCACTGACAGAGACCTCCTGAAGAGCAGGGACCATGCGTTTATACTCCCAGCACGCGGCAGCAAGGGATGCCACTAGGGAGCACTAGGGATGCCAAGGTGAGCACAGCTCTTCCCTTAAGCTCATATACCAATCCTGGATAACAGCTACTGAATAACAACCGTTTCACCACCTGGCTGCGCTTAGGCACCCCTCCGTATTTTAAACATGAAAAATACTATCCAAAGGGGAGATTCTAAAAAAGAAAGAAAGAAAAGCAAAGTGTTTCTAAAGTAACTTACTTGCTGACTTCCTTATACTGGGCTATCTCCTCAATATAAAGGAGGTCATGCAACCGTGACTGATAGTTGGTCTTGGTCAATGATTTGTCTAAAACGGACTGGGTAAATAGCTGGTCAGCAGAGAGAGGAATTTGGTATCTGATAAGAAGGCTCTTCTCCAAATCAGTAGTTTCATTAGGTTCAAAATCTATAATAGTCTTAGAAGAAGAATCCCAACGCTTAGCCGTGGTTACTAGCTGCTGTTTTGCATGCATCAGGTACTCAAGATCTAAATGGAAACAAAAAACACATTTATAAAGGAACACAACATTAAAATTCTCAAATAATACACTGTGCATTTTGGTAAGAAAATTTTGTATGCTAAAGTTCTTAAAAATGAAACAATATAAAACCCCAGTTGACAGAGTGTTTTCCCCATGTGAGAAATATGTTTTTGTCTAGGTTAACAAAATAACATAAATAAGAATTCATGTAAAAAATATTTTTTTGTACCTCAGGCTAGGACATACCAGAAATAGTTATTAACATTTAAAAAATATAGATTAACATTTAGAACTTAATCCTTTAGTCAAGAGAAATCTGATCTGCAGGAAGAAAGTATGGTAAATTTCTCATAAGACAAAATCTCATCAGGTGATAATCACTTTTCTCTTCCTACTAGAGAAACAAAAACCTTTTGTGTTTTATTCCCACATTAAATTCCACATTAAAAGTGATAAAATGTACTATTCAAATGCCATTTCAGAAAAATCCAGTTTAGCCTCAGTTAAATTGCATGGTAAGTAGAGCACAATGTCAAAATGAACGACTGATCAAGTTTTCACAGCTCTGGAAAAAAAATGCAGCAGAATACCAGCACCGGGTGAAATACATCGTAACATAAATCCTGAGCATTGGGTAGCCTCACTCTATCCACAGTGCATTTTAGTTTTCTATTGGGTGGAACACACGTACACCTAGAAATATGAAACTTGACCAAAAGGGGAAAAAAAATTTGCTTAACTAACTCATTAGGCCAAGATCCAGTTTTAATATAACCTAATTGGAAAGATGGTTTTTACAACTCAAGTTAAAATTTTAGGAAGAAATAATAAAAAGTTTAAACAGAGATCAGTCTCCAAAGCGCAAAGACAAGTTATCCTGTGCTATCTTTGAAATGAGAGCAGATTGTATAATTGTCTTATCTTGCTTAGTGACAGATTTTGCTATATTTAAATGTTATATATAAACTATAAACATATAAGTATAGTCATCCACCAAGAGAAATTTCTCAATATTAGAAAATAGTTTATCCTGGTATCATAATAAAGATCAAAATGTACAAGTCCTAATTTCTAATCTTTGTTCCTTGAAAAGGCATTTTTACATGCCAGTTTTATTATTCATCAAATGGCAATATAAACACAACTATAACCATCAATATATAAAGATGGTCTTCTTGTTAAAATTTTGCATTTTTAAAATCCTCTGGATGAGATAATGATGGTCTGTTTTTGCAACAGCCTCACGAGAAGTTTCATAAACTAACCACATTTTGTTCCTAAATCACTCTAAAATTGGGCCCTTCCTATCCTTTCATTAGATCATAGCTATAAAAAATATTTAAATTATACAAACGCCAACATTCCTAAAACAGATTATACCATCACTAAAGATCAGATACTATTAACAAAATAGCAAGGATGTACATAATTTTCTTCCCTTAATTCAAAAGTCAAAAGGAGAAACACTAATGGTACAGAAACCAAATAACCAGCTCTTCAAAAAAAAAAACACTAAACTCTGTGCAGTATTGAAGAATTTAGTTAATAGGTAATAAAAGGATGTCTATTCTTTGGGCATAGGGAAATTATATTTCATAATTTTATTTTAAATAAGAAACTGATTCAGACTATACCTACATCAATATTATATTCACATTCTTTAAAAAGTCACTAGCTATTCCTAACTGCCATTTAAGTAACTGGGATAATAACAAACTTAAAATGGTACAGCTTTCCTTTAAAAAAGCTTTTTGTATCACCTATTTAATATACAAAGCAAATTTTGCAGAAAATCATTCTACTCTGGGCTAAAAGTATTCAGGCTTTTTGGGAAAAGTGGCATGAGAAATAGTATTTGTTTTTCTCATTTTACCTATTTACTACCATGATTCCCACCCTGATTTTATGAAGTTCTTAAAATGAATGTCTTCAGCTGGTAGCACAACAATTTCAAAACAATTCCGAAACAATGTTAAATTTTATTCCATCTTTTTAATAACTATAAATACAATATAGGAGAGGGGAGAGCTAGGGGAGCAGGGAGAAGAATCTTGGGAAAATCCATGTGTGCCGGCATCAAAAAGTCTACAAACCACTGACCTTGGCCATTAACTCAGGCGTCCGAGATGGACTGGGGCCAGTGACTACTGAGGGTTTCTTCTGCAAAAACCACTTCTCTTTCCCTGCTCATGTTCAACTTGAGACAAACTTCTGCCTCCAATCCTCTCAGTTGTAAAAAGTTTCTTATTAAACCTGTTTAATTACCCACCTACTTACAGTGCTTAAAGGTCATTAGGTCTTAAGAGCTCCTCTTTAAACAAAGGAGGAAGCTGGGGCTCCCCCAGGGGGACACTGGACACTCTAGTCCTGGGGCTCATCTCGCCCCCCATGCAGCACATGCACCAGCTAACATGCAACCCAGATGTGAACACTGCTCAGGGCAGCCTGAGCCAGTCCATCCATGGTAAGAAAGCACTCTTCCTCAGTCTAAACTAGGCTAAAATTTAAAAAAAAAAAAAAAACATTCTGCAAAGATGAAAAGTGAACAGGTTAGAATCAATATGCATAAAATCACTTAGGGCGAGTTTAACACTGACTTATTAACCAATTCCTGTAATAATAAACCTGAAACGCTGACAAATTAGAAACCTACGGAATGTGTTACCCTGAGATATGATAGGCAGAAGCTACACATGTATTTTAAGAGAAATTCATAAGAAAAAGTTAAAGATAATTAGAACGTACCTGATAATTAGAACATAATTTCCTGAAGATAACGTACGGAAGAACTGTTACTATCAAAAATAGAATCCAAGGTTGGAATAACTAGTCTGACACAAGATTCGCTTCCCAACTTCCCTCACCCTTCTGATTACTGTGAATAGCAACTGCTCTCGTTTCAGCCACATAGTTACTATTCTAATAAAGCATCCAAAGGGTTGGTTTGTTTTATCTTGAAGTATGTAGTACAGCAGACTTGAAAACTATCCTTAACAAACCCTAGACCGTGGATAAGAAGTTAGGAGAAAAACATGCAGTGTCCTACATACCCAGCACAAAGGCTGACACACAAGAAGCATGCAGTAAATGCATTTCAAATGTGGGATTTATTAAAAACAGGTATATTTATCTAGGACTTAAAGAGAATGAGACGAAATGATTCCTAATTCCAAAATTGGATACAACACTCTTCCTTAGGAAACATTTTGGTCTGTGGCTTTACAAATCTTGACAGCCCAAATCAACAATAAAACAAAATCCCAAAGGAAACCCAAACTACGACTTCAGCTATCCATTTCAACATTGTTCCTTTCACTAAAAGAGCTACTCAGACGTAAGATGAACATCTCTTAGCTTATCCATGTTGTCTGTTCTCTTAATGAGGCTAATAAAAAGTTAAAACAGCGGAGTAACAACATAGGAGTACCTCACACTTTTTACATGCTTCTACTCATTTACATTTATCTTTTATTGACAAATATACTATTTTTTGTTTGTTCTGTTTTTTTCTTTTTGGCCACGCCATGCAGCATATGGGATCTTAGTTCCCCCGACAAGGGATTGAACCCGTGCCCCCTGCATTGGAAGCGTGGAGTCTTAACCACTGGACTGCCAGGGAAGCCCCTATTTTTTAAATCAATTTTTCTATTAATTTTCTGACGCCGTAATAGTAAACATTATATATTTATATATATAAACATGTCCTTAATTTACCAACAACTTTGACAGCCAGAGATAATTTTTAAGACGTACTTTTAATGTTAATTTTAACATACATTGCTAGACTAAAAGTAATGTGTAATAAATACCATTTTCAAATTTAAATATAAGAACTAATTTCCAACATGTAGCTTCCAGATATTCAAAGCAGAATTCCAGATCAGTTTTGTCAAGCAAAAATCTTCTATGACTGAAATTGAGGTATAAAGTGTATAATGCAGTTTGTGTTCTAAGCAAGGGGGAAACTCACTAACTTCCTTCTTTTGTAAATGTCCTTTGCCACAAATTTGTGAGAAGCACATCTTTAATCCAAAAAAATTTTTTTTAGTTCATATAATGCCTTTTTCTGTACCTGAACCTCACCAACAAGGAAAAAACAATGAAAAAAACTACATCAATTGTGAGAGTAGTAAAAATATCAAAGACAGAACTAAAAATGAGCACAACAGGTCAGCTAAATTAACGACAAAAAAAGCCAATCAAATGTCATCTAGCTTGCCTAAACCTAGATTTAAGTTTTTCTCTTTATAATGTTCAAAATATCTTATCAGAAAATACATTTTGTAGATTTTATATTGTTCTCTTGTAATATTTGTTTTTCCTATGTCCTTGAAAAACAAATTTCACTATGTGAAATTGTTTTAATGTTTCCAAATTAGTTCAAGAAAATGCTTGATTTTATTCAATTATTTTCCATAACATAATTAGAAGTAAGACCTTGTTTAAAGGAAAATAGGCAAAGATATCAAACTGCAAAAAGGTCACTAAGAAAAAGGATATAGTAGTATAGAAAGGGGGGAGGGTATATAGTATTGGTCCCAAATGGGAGAACATCCCTGTCTGTATTAATTCCCGCTACCATATCTGAATCAAATATAAATTTTACTATATTTTCAAACTGATATATCAGAAACATCAGAAATGAGACTCTTTATTTCTTCCAGTTACCAGTCTCAAAACATCATTCATCTTGGGACAACTTCTCTTGCCAAGATCTCTAAGTGCTGCTGCCTCAGTAACTTGGGTCTTCATCTCTGCTCTTCAGTCCCCTGGCTGCACCCTAGTCTGGGTCCTCACTAGAAGAACAAAAACACAAAAACAAAACCAAACAAAAAACCCTTCTCTCTTCCTTTTTTCTTTCTGTTTGCAAACCGGAAATTATCCTAATGATGGCTAATGATAACATCAGCAGCTACTATCTACTGAATGCCTGCTACGTGCCAGATGCTGTGCAAGGTTTAGTTCCAGTTCTCACGATAATCCTCTATGACAGATACTACTAGCCCCATTTACCAGAAGTTTCCACACGAAGCTCAGAGATGTTAAGTTCTCTGCCCAGGGTCATACAGGAATTAAGTAGAAAATCAGGATTTGAATCCAGTTCTATTTAACTCTGAAGTCTGTCCACTGCTCTGTTTCTCCAACTAGAAAAGTAGCACATAGCTGGGGCAAAAGCCGCCAAAGCACCCTCAATCTCTCAAGCCCATGAGGGTGCCCTGAAATCCTCCTCATTTCCTCTTTTTATTGCAGATATTTAATATTTTATATTATTAATTAAATAGGCTTTTATTAACTAGTACAGATTTTTGACAACACTTACAAACTTATTTTTATGGGAAATGAGTCATGAGTTAAAAGCCACAATCTAAAAGCAAACTTTTAAAGTACAACCCACATGTAAGCCAAGAACATCCTTTTAGAATTATATTTGAGAGTAGGAGATGCATGTCAGTATCTCTATGATTTTAAATCTCCTTATGATTTAAGAAAGGTGCAATCCAGTAGTTCTCAAGTTCTAGTCTCTAAAAGCAACGTAATGGCGCAAGAGTAAACAAACCACTGCATTCAAGAGAAATCCAGCCTGCATTGTTTTTGAAAATACAGTTTTATTGGAACACAGTCACACCCATCCATTTACATATTGTCTATGGCAGCTTTCTCACTATAATGCAGAGCTGAGTAATTGGAATAGAGATCATCTGCCCTGTAACACCTAAAATATTTACTATCTGGCCCTTTACAGAAAAAAATCTGCCAACTAACTGCTCTATTAGTAAATATAAATCAAGTATTTTTATTTCATCAACTACTGTATCTGTTTGGCTATGGGAATTAACATATTTTTATTCCAAAGAGTAGTAGAAAGATGACAAAAGCAGAACACAACAGAATAAAAACAGGTAAAAGGGATCAAAGTAAATGAGAAATATGGGTAAAATGAAGTCTGGGTAATAATATGAGCACAGATACAAGAAGTAACACCTACTTGTTCAATTTTGGCACAAATGTTGCTTCAACCCTACTCACAGCTAAAGGTAAGGGGACAGAACCAGTTCCACCTGTTCGTTATGTCCAAAAAATAAAGTCCTAGCATTTACTCATGAAAAAAACTTCTAGGTTCTCATAAATGGGACACTGTGGACAGAATGAAAAACATCCTCCACAATATGCTTAGTTATAGCCAATATAACAGCAAGTTTCAGATAGCTCTGCTATACGAAGTGCCTGTTAAATAAATATTTAGTGCTCAGGAAATAAAATAAAGCACCTATAAATCCAACCAAGAGCCAAGGAAATGGAGGCTAGCATGCCCTTCCTTCCCTTATCCAGCTGGATCTTGGCGTAAAATTGAGGTTTAGGCAGTAACATGACAATTCACAAAGTAATTCACCATCTTCTGCAGGTGCCTGCATGTTAAAACCAGGGACCTCTTCCCAAGAACATGAAAGCAGATCCTATTAAAGGCACTGTGGTCTCCTTTATACTAGTAAAATCAAGTTATGAAAGCTTATTTTTAGGACTTTCCATTCAGAGATAACATACTAATATCAGCAAAGTTAATTGGACCATCAGTTGAACATGGAAATAGACACTGTAGGTGTATTCACAATTACCATTGAAATTACATTCTACCCAAACTAATACTGAAAGGTTTTAACTGTGCTAAAATCATCAAATGAAGTTGGTAGACCAAAGGAGACCTGACCATCTACTTACACAAGTCTGGGGAACCTCAAAGCAAGCTTTGCCTGATGACTGTATGAAGTGACCAGGGCATAATGCAAACCATTCTAATCCCATTACACAGTAAATGAGTCAATAAACTTGGGATCTTTTTCTTACTATTCCCTCCCTGTCCATGGTATATTTAGGGGCCAATACCTGTCTTTTAATGGTGCTGTTACAGTGCCTTTTAATACATCGTTATCAGGGGAAAAAAGGCTAAATTTTACCTTCTGTAGAAGCTGCATCAATCATTACTCTTTGCATGAGTACTGGTTCCAATCCAAAGTCGAAAACTATGGTTTGGCGAAAAGTTCCAAATATTTCTGTGTTAAATGCTATCCCGACTTTATACACGTAATGATCTAATCCATTTTGGGCCATCTTTCCTCCTATCCATTCTTGACAGTTTTCTGGGACTTCTTGTGACACCTGGGTAGCACTATCTCCGGCAGATATTGCAACGATACTAAAATGAGGGCGATGAGCATCGTAAAGCAATGCTACACGGTACAGCATTCTTGCAGGCTACAAGGAAGTTAGAATAATTTGTTGAGTACAAGGGGGTGAAAAATCCAGTTGTAATTGGGCTCTTCAATGAAAATATTGCCGTAAGGGACTTTTACTTTCCCATGCTTCTAAGATACTATGTTAAAAATACAAGTTGTACTCATAAGCCATTTAAGAAAAAAAACTCAGTTGTTAAAATGATATATTTATGATGTCAGTTATACCTCAATAAGGCTGACAGTTTCAAAAACGATATACTTACGCTCCATTACTAGCCTCCCTGCTCTTTCTGTGATACATTCGTCCTCCACTGCGGCAAAAGCCTTCGCCCTGTAGCACCGTCACCTCCAACTGCCCATACCCTTGGCCCAAAAAAGTTTCATCTAGCCTCAAGGAGGAAGTCCTCATAGGAGAGCAGTGACCTCTGAAGACACTGAATTGGGTTCAAGGCCAAAGCTAAACGTTCCCAGATTTTTCATCCCAAGATGCAGATGGTACAGTGGAAGAAACATCACAAAAAAGTACACAAAACTTTTCCACTGCATATATTCACAGAAATATTTTACTTTGCTTCATTCTTAAACTTTGAATATTATAATTCAGGATGGGAAGCACTGCAGAAAAATGTCTCATATTAAAAACCCGTTATTACAGAATTTGTGATTTCATTAAATCAAAATTAAAAACAAACTCATTGTTTGAATATCTTAGAACCACCAGATTAAACAATTCAATTTTTAAATAGTTAACTACAAGCCGTGAACCCCATCCTACGTTTTAAGTTTGGAAGACAACATGTCGAAGACCTCTTCACCAAATAAATAAATAAGCAAGTATCTAAACATCTACAAAGCTTTTATCTCAAAATCTAAGAAAAATCTGTACCCTTCATGATCAAAATACAGAAATATGCTTTATCACGATATAGAACCTACATAAAAATGTACTTAGAATAAAACATTTTCAATGCTCTTTCAACACACAGATTTAAAGGTCCAAAAAGCCTTTATGAAAACTGAAAGACATTTATATTCTTTAACTATCACAAAATTCATACCTTACAAGTGAGAGCAAAGGTCCATGTCTGGTGAGATTTTTTGGTGTTGACAGTAACGGACAGATCAGGATTATGCTCTACCTTTACTCCTTCTATACATTCACTAAGCTGAAAACAGAGAGCAACTAATGTTACGTTTTATTCCTAAAAACACAAACAAACACTTTTGGCATGGTAAATAAATGTTAACGGTAAAGATGCTGATGGAACTGTTTACAAAGCAAGGTATTTTATACATTAATTTTCAGTTATTTTTATAAGCACAAAATATAATAAAGCTAAAGTAAGAGACATAAGAAAACTAACAACAACAACAAAAAAAAATGGCAATAAAAACTCCCTGAATGAAGACAAATTAATATAATACCTGCAAGTCTCCAAACAAATGGTTTAGTTCTGCTCTTTATTTTAGCAAATGGGTCTACTTTTGCTACTAAAAACACTTTATCAAGAATCAAGTTTTTCATATAGAGGACAGGGAAATAAACCAAGATACAGCACGAAACAAAGTCAAGACTCAAACAAGGGCACTGTTTAAAACAAACAAACAAAAAAATGCAGTTTATTTTCCTCACCACTTTCTCAGGAGATAATGAATTCATCCACTTTTCTATCAAGGTTTCCATGTAACTGCCTGAGAGCTGTTTATTCTCATTTTGCTGTTTCAATTTTATCAACCGTGAAGCATATCTTTTCTGCCATTCTGCTAGTTCTTCCTGGGAATGTGCTGAAGTACACTGGGCACCATACCTACAGATTCCTTGCTCTAAAAATCTAAGTAGAATAGGAAAGACTGTTTTATCATATACTTTGTTGGACCATTTAAAAGATAAACTTCCAGCATTTGCCCTCCGACTCTCCAATAACAAAAACAAAACTTCATCTCCTGAAAGGCCATATTTATCACATGTCTTGCACCGAAGAGGAAGAAGACGTTTAGGAAACATTTGTAACAGTTAATCAAAACAGCAACCCCCCCATGTTCACTGACCTCTTTCTCTGGAATAAGGGGATGACAAAGCAGAACATATTCATAACCGCCCCCCACCCACAAAAACTGGCATTGCAAAGGTAGCTTCCTTCATGATATAACAACTCTGTTAGACAATTCCTCTTAGAGCGGAATTTTTCTAAAGCAACACTGACATCAAGTGGATTAGTTCGTCAAGCACAGGTATGCCCTACTTCCCAAAATGATACGACCTAAAGAAAATTTTCCACATACTAGAAATTTTGTTCTGGGAAAAAAAAAAAAAAAAAAGTAATATGTCACTGAATTAACATTTCAAGGCTTCTACTTTTCACCTTCAAATGTAATGCCTTCACTCTTCTCTACATTACTATTGCCTATATTTCATTGAAAATATTGGACTATATTAATTTGCTTGAAGTTTTAAATAAATAAAGAATAAAAGTTTTATGTAAGAATCACAATTAATTCAATAGTCAGATTAAATTCTTCAATGGGTAAATTCATAAACGTTCATTTTAGAGGCTATAGGGTTAATATTTCTCAATGCTTATGACTCAGAAAATTCAACTGATAATTCAATGGTCAAAACAGATAAAAATGCAAGACTTTGATCAGTAACTTTTTTAAGTTTTAAATACTCTATAAAATAATAGATCCAGCCAGTTTTTAAACATTCAAAAAATAATAAAAGATCTTCTGAGAGAAAAAATGAAAATCAAACTATAAATAGCAAATGGATAAAAGCGATGTTATGTTATAGATAATTTTTCAACTGGAAAAATATGAATAATAAGAAATACAAAATGAACCACAGCACAGTGTACATTATCAAGTGTTTCACCCTATTTGAAAAGACGAGTGTATTTAAAGCTTTTCTTGATGATACATAAAGTACTTGAACTTAAATTATGCTATTTATTAAGTTCTCTTATGCTTAAGACACATTTAAAATCATGCATTTGTTTCTCTTCAGTATGTCGTAATAAGCCAAATATTTCTTTGTCTTTCTATTGCTTTGCTTTAAATTATTTCCCTAAAAATTGAAGGTTTGATAGTCTCATCTGGACTATGAATTTTCTCATACTTCCTTTGCATAGGATCACGTTCTACCTCTCCTACAACATTGATGCCACCAGGATTTTAAAAATTTACTACCTAGTTTCTTTATTTCTACAATAAAATCAAACCTGACCTCTTGACTCTTCAATCATCAAAGCTGCATATCAAACTTCCTTCATTATCAAAAGCAACCCAGAGTAATTAGAACTTATATCTAAAAAACCAATAGTTTCTAGTTCTTATAAAAAGAACCTTTCTTAATGTAACTTTAAAAATTCTTTCTACCTTAACATATAATTATTAAATTTTGAAAGGTTAGCCCTTCAAATATAAATTACTCATAAATTCTATATAAGATTACGTGATAATAGATTTTCTCTTTTTTAGAAAAGTTATTAAAATAATTTAAGATTTCTTTATCTATTTTATGCTCCATTTCAGTTTAAATAAGGTAACTTCAACTTCAATCACCATAATTTAGGTAAATTTCACATAAACGAGATCAGCAATTAAATTGAGTCATATTAATCCAACTGGTATTACAGAAGTCTTAACAATCTCCATTTAGATCACTGTTGTTTATAATTAAAAGAAGGATCATCAATATGGTTTTGATTTTTATTATTTAATGATAATGACCATTTTGGCTTCTGTTTCAAATTGAAAATAAACCATTCTACTCAATTGTTATGCTTCTTCCTTCACATATTATCTTCTTTAAATCGGAATTACTACTTTTCAAAAAGTGAAGGAAAATTAACTATCCTTTGAATAAAGACATGTCATTGGTTTAAAAAAAAAATTCACGTTACCTTTTACACAAAGTATATTCCTCGCTGCTTGTGATTCCCCTAGGTGGTGGGCGGAAATGCCAACCATTACAAGATCCTAGAGAGTAATCAGGATATATAGTCTTATCATTTGAGGCTTGCTGATAATTCTGATATTTTAATGTGTAAGAAATACTATAAACCCTCCATACACATCATCTCAGATGATGTAAAAAGAACATGACATGCTTGCCTCTACCAAAAGAGCCCTCTACCAATCAAACGAATTATAAATCACTTAGCATATGAAACTTAGAAACCACTGAAGAAGCAGTTACACAGCAGCTAAGACAAATCAATGGCCCTTACTCTACCCCAGCGACTGGCAGACATACTTCCAAGTGCAGTCTCCTGCCTGGCATCTAAAGGGGAGATGTGTTTGGCATGCTTGTCATTTCTTAAGTATGAGTCGCGTCTCTATTAGGAACTATTTCAGGAATGAGAAAATTATGGTATCCTGGAAGGAAATTTTGTAAAACAAATTCCAGTACTGCATATGGAGTGAGAAGAAGTTCCACATTACCATCCACGTTCCTTAGGGTCTGTCTGACACATGGCACTGAATAAAGTAATCTTTTTTTAATAATTGAAATGAAGTTCAAAAAGGTGAATTCTGAGATAGGAGCTAAAAAATAACATTAGTTTCCTTCTGAATACAATGCGTTTTAATGCACGTGGATAAAAGGTCCCAAATAAGCCAGGAAAACAAAGCGTCAGAGAGAACGGCTGAGCTCTAGAGGCTGAGCGGGCAGCAGTAAGTGTCCCAGGACCTTGCAGCCATTTTCTACCCCCTCACAAGTCACTGTGCTCCCCCGCCCCCAAAACACACTCCGCCCGGCTGAGTTTAAAGCTGCGTTTCACCCCTTCCTATCTGCGT
Organism: Lagenorhynchus albirostris; assembly: GCF_949774975.1. Classification (NCBI taxonomy): domain Eukaryota; kingdom Metazoa; phylum Chordata; class Mammalia; order Artiodactyla; family Delphinidae; genus Lagenorhynchus; species Lagenorhynchus albirostris. Next base: position 60,000,871 of record NC_083114.1, read on the forward strand.
GACTGGGAGAATTACCGAACCTTAATGAACATCAGTTTTATCACCTATCAAAAAGATGAAGAAAGACTCTAAGAAGTCAGTACTCGTTTCTGTGAAAGCCACTACGTGGTAGACATCATTTAGCAAACGCTCAATGAATGCCAGTCTCTCTTCACCTTCCCCTGGCAGGAGAAGAGGAGAATCACAGACTTTCACTGTGGCAGGAACAACTCAGCTTACAGGTCAGCACTTCCAAAAAGTAGTAACTGTACTAGCCCGTGATAGAGAGAAAGGAGAAAAGACCTCCCTCTACGGATTGCTAAGAGCAGGGTTCATTCAAGTTCAGAACTGCGCACATGGAGGAAAGAAGGTAAAATAGGTCACTTCCGGGGTTACCTCCCATCTCCGTACTCTATAACTCCATGACAGGGGCTAGTGAATGAACTGCTTCCATCCGCACTACTTCTTAAGTTATATCTTTATATTCTCTCCTGTACCTCCACTAACATGTAATCTAACTCAGAAATTTCCTCCCAATAATCAATAAAGAAGCAATGCTCAAAATCACAGCTACCAGAAGTTATGAAGTTTCGTACTTACCCTCTTCTAAGTCTTCCACGTGATATCCAGGGAGGACATTACCAGTTGCTGTCTGCAATTTTTCAAATGAAAGAAATTTTTATAATAAGAAATAACTAGTTGATGTTGAATTAAAGTTGGAAATTTTAAATATTTTTTAAAAAGCTTTAGATTGAATATTTAGAAATTTTTAATAAACATTAATATGCAAACGGTGTTTTTTGCTCTTTGCTCTAGTTTCCATATGTAAGTATGGAAAAGAAGTACTTCTGTGGTCCTCATTAAGGAAACTGATAGAGATTCCTTCCCTACATAAAAATTACCTGGGTGCAAGAGAAGTCTCAGTCCCCAGCCCTGAACCCCGTGGAGTAGCACCTTCCATCCGTGTATGTACTGCACTCTCCTCTGCTAACGCCTACAGTGTGACCAGCCACTTCTCCTGCATCAAGTGCAGCACCACCACCACTGCAGGACCTGGGAGCATATCCTGGCCGAGTCCCCCTCGCTGCTCTAGGATGAGACCTTCTCCCACAGTGGAGCCCATGGCTGGGGACCCACTCACCCTGACTTCTTGGCTTTCTCGACCCCTCGAATGCAGGTAAGACCTCCATCTGCCCCTTTGGCTATAACTTTACTCTAAGCTCCACACCCCCAATTTCAACTGAGTGCCAGCTAGAGAATAGTTAAGTGCCGCTTAACTATCCTATAGCATTTTACATGCTGGGTCACTGTCAGCCATGCACAGACCCACTGTCAACAGCCTGCAACTGCCTTTCTGCATTCCTGCGCCTCAGAGGATCCGGCACATAATGAATGCTCAGTAAATCTGGATGGATGGGGGGATGGGTAGATGGATGGATGACCGCCCATGCACTTCAAACACAGTATGTTTAAATAAAATTCATCAACTTTAACCCCAAAGCTCATCTTCCTTCAGTGCTGCTTACCTCAAGTGAATGGATTCATCTTCCCCCAAAAGAGCCAGGCTGAAACCCTGAAAGTCAGACTCTGTCCTGCTCCGAGTATTCTCCAAATCTTTGCCCAACCAGGTCTAGAATGCCTCTCATGTCTGTCTCATACTCAACGCCCCCGCCACTATCCTAGGTAAGAGCATCATTACTACTTGTCTCATCTACCCCTGAACCAACTGACTGCCAACTTATTGTACCAAGTCACTCCTGGGTCTTTACTTAGCTGCCTCTATCCTTTAACTTCAGTTCTGACACTAGCCTCCCTGGTTTCCCTGCAGGGTGTTTATCTCTCCTTTCCCTGCTTGTACTTCCATTACAGAACCTGCTGACCACAGGCTGCCCTGTGGGTACATTAGCTATGCACATCTTGGGCTGGCCCTTCAGATTGTTTTTCATGGATTTCTCAGCTTTCCAAAATGCAAAGAACCTTGAAGAGCACACGCACTCAGTAAATGTTGAACTGAATGAGAAGGAGGAAACGGTATCCCAAGATGATATTTGGAATGTCTTGTACCATAGAAAGAATGGCATAAATGCTAATTGGGTATAACTGAAACAATAATATCACCATAATTTACATGTCACTGATTAAATTGGACCCTTTTTAGGTTGGGCTGGAACTAAATCACCATAATACTGTTTCAACAGGAAAATGCCTTCTGATTCTCAAACTACTTACTAACAAGTTTTTAAAGACAACCCATTCTTTTTGTAAAATGAGGACTGAATATAAGAATACATAAGCTAACAAATAAATCAGGAGTAATTATTAACATTATAAGGACTCTATGCGCACCAAAAAGGTATATTAAAAGATCCTTTAAAATTCTATAAGCAAGATCTAAGCAGCATAGTCCCACAGTAGCCCTTAAAATATGATTCTAACTGCACAGAATTTATAAGAGCTAAAAATTCACTTCAAGTATAAATTGAAAGTATCTCCTCTAAAAAAATTTATCAAAATAAATTTACCAAATATGTGAGAAAAAATGGGGAAAAATGTTTTGGTGATGAAATGAAGCTTAAAGCATTTATAACTGTCAGAAGGGAAACATACGTGGTGTATTTAGTGAGTCAGCATCTACAACAATCTGCAAACGGGCAGAGTATGCATGTGCTGACACTGTAGTTCTCAGTCTGGTGGGGTCTGGTGAACAGCACATCCTCATCAGAAGAGCTGGTAAAAATGAGAAGCTCAAGCCTGGGCTGAATATTTGGCCACTGTGGCTTTTAGTTTCCTGGTACTGTGTTTAGTTTTGTTTTTTTAACACCCTTTTTATATGCTCAGACCCTAAGACAGAAGGGCAACATCAATTAGTTTGTGATTTTCAGTCTTTACTGAGACCTTCAGGGAAGGCAGCCGAAGTTCACACTGCTAGAATTCCTGTAAATTTACAATCAAATCTATTGATTGGATATTTGAAATTTTTCTAAAGAATATGCGTTGTTTTTCTTTCCATTAGTCAGCCTTTAGTTCCATGTCTTTATTCTAATCCACCAGCATTTACAGGTTAAACATCAGCTCAGCCCAATCTTTAAATAACAAATTGTTGCTATTTTTAAATACGTCAGGTGCAATAATAAGTAAGGGTATCATTGTTTGTTAACTTTTTCTAGATGGATTTTTTAATAGTACCAGTTCACTAACCAAAAATACTACTACTCTGGTTACACAGAAAAGAAATTATAAACAAAATTTAAGTCACTTATTCCAAAAGTACAGTCACAAAATGAGAGTCAAGTAATATTTGTGACCTTATACATAACAGCATTATAAATATTAAAAATAAAATTTTATATATATTTGTGTATGATTATCAGATGTAAAGCTGCTAATTCAACTAAGGTAATAAAAGAGGAGAACAAGGCCCCAAATCATCTTATTTTATGTTCTCATTTTAAAAGTCTAAAACACTTATAACTGTCATATTTTACTTCTTAGAAATTAAAAGACTACATATATACTAGAAGGGAAATGGCTTTGAAGTTAATTAGAGCTTATTGATTCTCAGTTAATTCATAATAAGATAACATAAGACCAAGAAAATAACATTTTTTTAAAAGGCTATATTTAATTGTAGCAAAACAAACAGTATCTTTATGCAGCTTATATAATTCACGATGACTATCTTCTTTGCTTACTTATTTTTTGGTATGAACTGCGATGTATGATTAGATTTGAAGTGGGAAAGTAATCTACAGGAGGTCAAGGTTTACACCTGGGGGCTCTTCTCATCCTCTTGGCCTGATGGGAGCACCCTTATCGCACTCTCCACGAGACCAGCACCTTCTCCATTCTCAACTCAGCTTAAGTGTCTCGTCCCCTCACCACCACGCCAGTTATTTTTCCATCACAGAAAGCTTATTCTTTCCCCATCACAGAAAGCTTATTCTTTTCCCTCATACCACTTACCTCAATGCGAATTATACCTATACTTGTTTAATTAATTTATGTATTTATCGTCTATCTCCTCCCCAAGACTCTAACCTCCCAGACGACAAGGACCATGAGTGTCTTGTTCAGTGCTGTATCCTCAGCACCAAGCATAATACCTAGCACACAGTAGGCGCCACTTTTTAAATAAATAAGCCAACCAATCGATCACTTTACATGGGCTTCCATTTATGATAAAAACTGACAAAAATGGCTATTTTTAAAATGAGACATCTAAATAAAAATACTTTTATATGAGGAATAGAAATGTGAGACTTACAAAGCCATGGGCCTTTTACGTGCCACTGCTGTCCCCAGCCTTCAACTGCTTCACCAGAGCACATTTTCGTTTACCATTTACCCTGATACACATTATTTCCACCAGCTAAACTCACTCCCTAAAAAACCTCCTCAAATCACAGACTTCCATTAGTTACTTAAAAACACAGAAGGCTTGAGGAGTATCTCACTATTAAAAACAGAATTTTCTAATAGCCAGATGTAGTTAAAAACTAAAATTTCCCCATTATCTTTCCATTTATTGGCCAGAGGCAGCTAACAAAAATTAGGGACAAAACAGAAGACCTGGGATGCAGAGGCACGTTGACAGGAAGCAAAGTTCCTAGGACGGGACCAAGCCTGGTTACGGAAAGTCTAAAGGTTGCAGTACCCCATCTTTAAAGCCTTGCTGATGCCCAGTGATTTTCCAAATTTTAATAAAGAACACGTACTAGCCAGACTGCGTTAAACTCTTCCCAAAGAGATCCACTGAAATAGTCTTACCTCCGTTTCTGTGAGAAGTATTTTTAGTCTTGTCAAATCTTTTGTTACCATCCCATTCTGAAACGGCAAATGAAAAATGGAAAAACCAAGTAGTGTATTAGTTCTTTACTATGGGGACTTAACTCTTCAGCTGTTTCTAAGGTTCATCTGTAAAAAGAAAACTCATCTCCCATCCTCATTACCATTACTATCATAGAGATGATGATAAAGCTAACCACCTATGCGCAAAGTTAAAAAGATTAACAGGACAAAAGATACAGTGTGCCCTAAAACACTGTATTCACCTTGCCTAAGAATTTAAGATTAATTCAATAAAATATTCACAAAGGGTATCACTGAAGAGCAAGATAGAGTAAGTAAAGAAAAAAATAAACCTCAACTTGTTTTTTAACCTCAACTTTTTAAAACTCCTTTTTCCTAAAACTAATAGGCTAGATTCACAAAATGGTGAACTCAGTTACTTATGACTCAGATTCACATACAATGATCACACTACTTAAAGATGGTTCATTAACAAAGCTGTTGAAGGAAAATACATAAAACATTCACTCTTCTGAAATTCAAATTTCACTTGAGATTTGAAAGCAAATTGCTTCTTCCTAATTTTAAATTTAAAAATCTACAAACAATAAATGCTGGAGAAGGTGTGGAGAAAAGGGAACCCTCCTACACTGTTGGTGGGTATGTAAGTTGATACAGCCACTATGGAGAACAGTATGGAGGTTCCTTAAAAAACTAAGAATAGAACTACCATATGACCCACCAATCCCACTCCTGGGCATATACCCTGAGAAAACCATAATTCAGAAAGAGTCATGTACCACAATGTTAATTGCAGCACTGTTTACAATAGCCAGGTCATGGAAGCAACCTAAATGTCCATCAACAGATGAATGGATAAAGAAGATGTGGTACATATATACAACGGAATATTACTCCGACATTAAAAGGAATGAAACTGGGTCATTTGTAGAGATGTGGATGGACCTAGAGACTGTCATACAGAGTGAAGTAAGTCAGAAAGAGAAAAACAAATACCATATATTAATGCATATATGTGGAATCGAGAAAAGTGGTACAGATGAACCTATCTGCAAAGCAGAAATAGAGACACAGACGTAGAGAACAAACGTATGGACACCAAGGGGGGAAAGGGGGGCTGGGATGAATTGGGAGATTAGGACTGACATGTATACACTGCTGTGTATGGAACAGATAACTAGTTGAGAGCCTGCTGTACAGCTCTGTGGTGACTACTACACTATGCTCTGTGGTGACCTAGATGGGGGGGAAATCCAGAAGTTGGGGTCAGGGGGAAATATGTGTGGCTATTTCACTTCGCTGTACAGCAGAAACTAGCACAACACTGTGAAGCAATTATACCTCAAAAAATTAAAAAATAATAAAATAAGTAAAAATCCAACAGGTAAAACGGTGTAATATGCTTAACTTATATAGAAAAGTTCCTTAAGGATAGAATTATCTAAATAATAAAGAAGAGAGCTATTCTTTATCATCTATTTAGAACTAAATACCCATACAATTTTGCTACATTAATAACACATCTTAGCTTTTATATTCATTTGTTAAAATGGTGACATCCAAAAATACTGTTAAACCAACTAAACAATTCACAGCAAAATAATTCCTTAGAAAATAACTAAATTACCCTCTGAGACGGGTCATTACATTACACTCAACAATATACAAAGTACTTTCCTAATCTCCATTTTTTTTTTACCAAATATATATTTATTTGCAGTGAAAACACAACTTTGCTCCTGCTTTCCACAATTTATGTTAATTCAGAATAAAAGTATAGAGAATTCATGCTGTATAACAAAGTATACATATATTTTCTTGCTTTCACTGTTTTTCATTATGATTCCTGAAAAATATCAGCCAATTCTGTAACAGTTACCAACTGGTAAAAAAAAGTTATAATATCTCTTTTCTTCCAATTTCTATAGATTGCCAACTCTAAAGTACAAAAAAAGTAGTCTTTCAATTATCTCATCCAAAAACAGACAAAAACTCTCAAAAATTATATACTACATACAAACATTTATCCCAAAGTCTGAAAAGAATTAGATAACTCCATCAGAGCAGTCATGAATATTAACTTACACATATGACATCTTCAGAAACAATAGTAATTATTACTTAGTTTAGATAAACTTAAGCATTTTATAAAATAAATTGTTGAATTTAAGAACCCTATAAGATCATATGTCCACAGGAGCATTTTAAAAGTCAAAAATATTTCCAGGTTCTGTTAAATTATACCTTTAAAGAAAATCATTTAGTTATTCTATACTTTCAAAGCTTAAAAAATATCTCCAACTCTTATATATATTATCACAAACTACAAGAATCCAATGATTAAACATCAGTTTGTTGAAGAGAAATAAGCATCTCAAGATACTTACAAACTTTGATTTCTGACAGAACCTAGAGGAACGTAGGTAATACACCTAAGGAGTCAAATGGATGAATCCGTTTTCAGACATTCAAATTTAGAACTCATCAACATACCAGGGACTCTCCTGTCAGTGACTTGGCAAGAATGCTGGATACAAGTTGGAGCTTTCCTTTAAGCTGCATGCAGCAAAGTACTGCTTGAAAGGTACCATCTCCCTTGGCCAGTCCTTCTCCCAGCACTGTCATGAAAGAACAGCCATCATTAACCGCGTAACATTCGATACACATTTTTCTCAATTTTATTATTAGCACACTATCCCAAGCATGACTTCTTTCATACTAAAAGAATAACTATAACTGCTAGAGGAAGGCAGTGATGTTTCAGTTCTGTCCATGACATGCATAAAGCCAAGAAAAAAAATGGGACAATCAACATACCTAACCTACTACAGCCTATAGTCAGGTAGGATCACCACAAAATCATGAGGAGAATTAATCTTACAGCTCTCCAGTGAAAATACTGTTCAACCTATGATGTCTGGGTAAATGAGGGCTTTTAAACTGCAGAGATAGATATTCGCTGAATAAAGTTCTTGCATTTTTGACAAAGAGACGCAGTGCCATTAAAATGCGTAAGAATAGAAACTGCAAACCTCAATATTTTGAAATTCCTAAGTAATTAAGAATTAGCTTTTATCAAAACCAGCAAGATTAACTAAGAACCCAATGGTCAAATGGCCAGAGAAAATGCTACCCAATTTATCTGCAAGGGTTTACTGACTTAATTTAATACAATCACAAGGAGAACATATTTCTAACAATACAGAATATACTCATTTTTATGCCATGTCATTTGAGATGATTTCCCACAACTGCTAATGGTTCAACCAGTAAAACAATCTGTACCTTTCTCTTTACTGCTAAGTCCAAGATTCTATTTTTAGTTTATACACACTTCAGCTTCCTTTGCAAAAAGATAATTTGCTGAAAGAAAATATTTTGGAAATTGCATTTTTTCTAATTATTTTCAAGGAAATGTTTTGTTTAAGTATCAATATAATATACTGCATTTAAAGTCCATTGGGTCCGTCCTTAATATATATATATATTTTTTAATAAATGTAATTATTTTATTTATTTATTTTTGGCTGCGTTGGGTCTTCATTGCTGCCTGTGGGCTTTCTCTAGTTGCGGTGAGCAGGGGCTACTCTTCGTTGCGGTGCGCGGGCTTCTCATTGCGGTGGCTTCTCTTGTTGCAGAGCACGGGCTCTAGGCGCACAGGCTTCAGTAGTTGTGGCATGCTGGCTCAGCAGTTGTGGCTCGCGGGCTCTAGAGCGCAGGCTCAGTAGTTGTGGCGCACAGGCTTAGCTGCTCCGCAGCATGTGGGATCTTCCCGGACCAGGGCTCGAACCCATGTCTCCTGCATTGGCAGGCGGATTCTTAACCACTGTGCCACCAGGGAATCCCTGTTCTTAATGTATTTATTTTGGTTGTACTGAATATATCCTTTTGTTATATGGTTCAATTTTTTTATTACCCAAATAACATAACAAAAGCACACTAATAAAATTCTACACAGAAGTTCACCATAAACTCACCACTCAACCAAAAAACTGTTTTCACTTATTCATGTTCTCTTCAAATTCTGATCAATATTTACATAATTTTTACATGACTGTAACTGATATAACAGTTTATATCCTACTTTACTTCCCCTTGACATATTCAGTATTTTCCATATTACAGTGTTTATATTTATCATTTTATTAGCTATATAATGTTCCATCAAGTAGATACATCAATTTACTTAACTATTCCCTTGATCCAGAACAGTTCCAATTTTTAACTATTAAAAAGAACACTGTATGGGGCTTCCCTGGTGGCGCAGCGGTTGAGAGTCCGCCTGCCGATGCAGGGGACATGGGTTCCTGCCCCGGTCCGGGAAGATCCCACATGCCGCGGAGCGGCTGGGCCCGTGAGCCATGGCCGCTGGGCCTGCGTGTCCGGAGCCTGTGCTCCGCAACGGGAGAAGCCACAGCAGCCAGAGGCCCGCGTACCGCAAAAAAAAAAAAAACACAAAAAAGAACACTGTATTAAACATCTTTCTACATATATACTTTATTGAATCAGATTATTAAATTGAAAGTTGCAGTCTCTGTATCCAAGAAGGTTTTATTCAATTACTTTCAGTTTAGACCAACCTGCTGTCACAGCATCCATGTTACAGATCACTTATCTCCTCAACTGACAATTCCAATACATGAATAACAACAACGGAGCATCCTTAAGAATGTCTTGAGCAACTCAGAAAATTCCACAGTAAGCCCACATCTCCCCCCAGATCTTACTATTCCTGAAACTACTTAAATATGACCTTCGGCAAAAGTCATTTTATCTCTCTGGTCCTCAGTGTGGTCATCTGTAGAACTGCAAGATGAAAAAATGTGCTGCAAGGATCAAATAATATAATGCAAGCATTAATAAAACGCTCTGAAGAAACATGACAGTCTTACCAAGGTCTGGATCACTCACATTCGCTAAGCCTGTTTCCTCCCCCGTAAAATGGAGGTGACAGTAGCTACCTAATAAGGTTGTGGTAAAGACTAACTGTGTTAATTATATGAAGTATCTAGCACAGTCTCCTCAAGAGTTCCCTAGATGTTACGTTCCCCTCTAAAAATTATAAAATAGTATTAAGAACTGTTGAGGAACTAGCCTAGTTCCTTTTCAGTAATTGGGATATTAAGAAACTAGTTGTCCAGAGCTGAAGAATGTCTCAGGGAAATGAAAAAAACGTAAGAATATTTCAATCTCAGATGACTATGTCATGTTTAAAGAGTATTAAATGATATGATATTTTACAAGCACTTTGCAGAGATCTTTGGTTTTGCACAAGGTATATGCTGAATTTTATTTTGGAAAAGTTCTTCCATTACACTGATGTCTAAATGTCTCCAGATTTGTCAAAATTATGTTTCCCTTTTTCTCTCTAAACATTTTAGACAAGAAACACTACTGATGTACTTTCTTCTAACGGCTGTCTTTAAATGCAATTCAGTTTATGTCTTGTAGGATCCCACATGAAGAACTATGGCAAAGAAACAGTCAACTACTATAGATAAAAAGCTATCCTGCTATGGTGTCATATGATAGAATCAAATTGCAGTGCTGCCAATCTGGTCCTGTATTACCTTTAACATCTTGAAAAAGCTTGAAAGAAAACAAAGTATGGCCTAGTGTATTCTTAAACTTGCCTCAGCTATAATAATTGAACTTGCCAAAAGAGATGACATTAAAACATAACCTAATCTTGGGCAACTGTAAAAAAGTTATGATTCCTTACAAATAAATTCTCTTCCCCCAACTATCTGTGAAATTCTACAGTGAGCACATAACTCTTTCCTTCCCCTGGGAGTTACAAAGGAAAAATCTGAACACCTTAGTTGCGTTGCTAAATTCAAGTCTCTATCCCTTCTCATTCTTAAGTTTTTGTAAGATTTTCTAACACTTGAAATATGTCTTATTTGGAATATTTTGGACCAGAATATGACTAATCTTAAAGGAGTACTCATTCAACTGTTTCAACAAAAACAGCTTCTGTAAGTGTTTGACAGCCCCTGGCTACCAAAAGGAGAGGATCAACAATTAAAATGTAATTCCCCTTGCCTGTAAAGAATTACCTGCAATGAGAAAGATAATTTAAAACAAGCTTAAAGTTCAGTAAATGCTGAATATTAGTCTGTATTTTTTCAGTAACATGACCATAAAAGGGTATTTTTCTTATCAAGTCCTTAGTTATTTCTAAAGCCTTTTATTGAAGAGCATAGCCTAATCAAGGTAGCATTTTTCCCAATTTTTTGAAAGAAATTTTAAAATTACCATTAAACTAAATCCTTGAGTCATTAATAAAGTGAAGCTATTCACCACTTGGAAATAATCACATTCTCAGAACCAACACATCAGGAACTGAATCAAAAATGAAATAGATTCATTTAATAAATATATAAAACAAATTTATAATTTATAAATAAATTCCTTTCCTAAATATCAGCCATTTAATTTTTGGGCAATAAACTTATTGCCAAACATCTATTGGGGTGGGGTTAGGGGAGGAGTTTATGAACAGACTCCAAACAGCAGAAGGCCTAAGTCAGGTTAAAATGTCCACTTGTAACAAGTAACAAGAAGTATAAGGTAAACCAGAATAAGAACTCTGTGGCAAATCTCTCACCCGGGTCCATTTCTCCAAATAGTTTTTTTTTTTCCCACCATGCTTCTCCTCTGTCTCAACCCCTTTTCCCCTTGCCCTCTCTTTACTTCCAATTGTAATACATAATACTTGAAGACATGCGGACCACAGCTTTTGTGGCATTTTATGTCCTTCCTACCAAGGTCTTTTGCAGATATAATGTTTCCTTTATAAGACGCTTTTGGAAAATGAAAAGCCTTAACAGTATTCAATCTCAGGTATCACACAGACCTCTTCTGAATATTTCATCTCCAGATTTAAATACTATACTCTCTCTCTCATTCTCTCTCTTTTCTTTTTCCCCAAATCCCTGCTACCTTGCTCTCTGCTCCTTCCAGTATTCAGTCCTTAACCTGGTCACAAAAATCTCTGCATCTCTTTTACAGCCCTCTTGTGTGTGCCATAAACTTTGAAGCTGAGACCTTATTGTATATTTTTGGAAGTACTCTTTCCTTCAACTGCAGCTCAGAGTAAAGGCTCTTGGACTCCTGAGTAGCCTGTTGTACTGTGTGTGCATTAGAAAGAGAGAGAGAGAGAGAGCGAGCATGCTGCTTCCCGAGCCTTCAGCCTCCTCGTTATAAAGAACCCTAATTTCCAAGATGCATTTGCTGTAGCATTACAGGAAAGTTAATCTCTGTTAACTGTTCAAAAACTGGAAGAAGGGGGCTTCCCTGGTGGTGTGGTGGTTAAGAATCCACCTGCCAACGCAGGGGACACGGGTTTGAGCCCTGGTCCAGGAAGATCCCACATGCCACGAAGCAACTGAGCCTGTGTGCCACAACTGCTGAAGCCCGCGTGCCTGGAGCCTGTGCTCCCCCACAGGAGAAGCCTCCACAGTGAGAGGCCCGTGCACACAACGAAGAGTTAACCCCTGCTCGATGCAACTGGAGAAAGCCTGAGTGCAGCAACCAAGACCCAATGCAGCTATAAATAAATAAATAAAATTTATTAAAAAACTAGAAGTTGTTTCTATTTTAAAAAATCAACTTAACTGTATTTTTTTATCTTAAAACGCTTTCAGTGCCTTTACGTCAACGTCAGAAGTCAACGTCTTTCTATGTCCGTTGTAAGCACTCAGAGAAAATCCTCTGCTAAGGCACTCCCTTACTTCACTGTTTCCACGGTTGATTTGCTTGCTTTTGAAAAAAATAATTTGCTTACTGAGAAGAACTGACATTTTGCTCCTCTTCTGACTATTTTCTTTGCACTATGTGAGAGGGCTATGTTTTCAGGTGTTCACAATAACCTTAATTTCAGTGCTGTCATCCTGCCCGTCAGTGTCCATCCGTCCCCCCCACCCCCCCGCCCGTTTTGGTATAGTTTTTATTGAGATTTTACAAGGCAAGGTACCACTCATTTTAAATCTTCTCTTTTTATGGTATACATATAATTTGAGCTAATATAAAATTAATGCTAGTATTTATTCTATGAGTGAAAAACAACATGGAATACATTTATAATGTCGCTCATGACTATAACTGGCACCCTGCATAAATAAGAAAAGGTCTAGAACAGACAGTCATACAACCATGGAGGCTCTTGCAACTGAGTTCAAAGGGTGTAGTTCAAAGACTATTGCTTACTTAAATATCTACTCATACAAAAGAGAGTCTGGGGCTTCCCTGGTGGCGCAGTGGCTGAGAGTCCGCCTGCCGATGCAGGGGATGCGGGTTCGTCATGCCCCGGTCCGGGAAGATCCCACGTGCCGCGGAGCGGCTGGGCCCGTGAGTCATGGCCGCTGAGCCTGCGCGTCCGGAGCCTGTGCTCCACAACGGGAGAGGCCACAACAGTGAGAGGCCCGCGTACAGCAAAACAAAAAGAAAAAAGGGAGTCTGCATACTCAGAGGATGGTCTCCAACTTAACTTAAATATTAAAAAAACACTTTCCTGATTTATATTCTATCCCTAACAACTTACATATAAGAAATTTACTTAAAACAGTTAATAGGCATTATGGGGAAATGAAGAGTGGAAGTTAAGGTCCTATTCCAGAAAGCCTTAGGCTCCTGCTGAAGAACAAACTGTGGTACAGCCATGCTGTGGAATACTACTCAGCCATAAAAATGGATGAACTACTGATACACACAAGAACTTGGATGGGTCTCAAACACACGGTGAGAGAAAAAAAGTCATCCTTAAAAAGATCACGTACAATATGGTTCCATTATGTGGCATTTTCAAAATGACAAAATTATGGAGGTGGAGAACAGATTAGTGGCTGCCAGGGATTACACAGGGAGGGAAGACAGTGACTGTAACTGCGAAGGGTAGCACAAGAGAGATCTTCACTGTGATGGAACTCTTCTGCATCAGGACTGTGCTGGTGGTTACCTGAATCTACACATAATAAAATGAAATAGAATTACACATATTCATTGAACCAATGTCAACTTCCTGGTTTTGATATTGTACTACAGTTATGCAAGATGTAACCAGTGGGGGGAAAGGTACATGGGATCACTGTACTATATTCGCAACTTCCTGTGAATCCATAATTATTTCAAAGTAAAAAATTTTTTTTTAATTCCTGTTGGAGAAATAAAGCTTATATACATGAAATTTTTTTTTTTTTTTTGGCCGTACACGGGCATCTCAGTGTTGTGGCCTCTCCCGTTGCGGAGCACAGGCTCCGGACGCGCAGGCTCACGGCCATGGCTCATGGGCCCAGCCGCTCCGCGGCATGTGGGATCTTCCCGGACCAGGGCACGAACCCGTGTCCCCTGCATTGGCAGGCGGACTCTCAACCACTGCGCCACCAGGGAAGCCCCATGAAATTTTTTAAATAGTTACCGCAAGTGGATCTAAAGAACAAGTAATTAAGAAATATTATTGAACTGCATCTCTATTTAACATTCTGGTCAACAGGAAAAACTGGATGGACTAGAGGCTTAAAGATCCAAACTCCTGTCCCGCTCCACTATCGTCTACGTGATCCGGAGCCTCAGTGTTTTTCATTTCTAGAATATAAAATACCCATTTGCCTTTTTTCCCCCCAGGTTTATTACACTCAACAGAATAATGTCTGTAAAACCCTAAAGAATAAATAGGTTGTACCTTAGGATAAAGAGAAGGAGCATGGCCTTTCAGATCACAAAGACCTCACTTCAAAACCACAGCTCCACTCTGGACTGTCTCTATGCTCTTAAGCAAGTTACTTAATCTCACAAAATCTGTTTCCTCACCCATAAAGCTGGAATGATATTACAGTGTGATTAAACAAAATACTTCAGAGGGTCTTACTCAGAAATAATTCTGAATAAGTATTGTTACCCCTATTAATTATTTTTCCAAAACATTTTTAATTACCATAAAATATAAAATCTATTTAATCAAAACTCTTCAGAGAAGGAAAGTATAGAAGGTTCAATCAATCACGTATCAATTTGCCTTTTGTAATACAGTCAGCATCTATTTAACAGGGCTTTTTGGTTACTGAATCACTTACTTCACAGGGCAAGTTATCAACATAATAAATATCAATTGATGGCCCAAACTCCTTTGTTTACATTAATTTCTTAAATTAATGACACTCTCACCTAGGGTTTAAAAATCTTGCAGCCTAAAAAGAATAAAATAAAAATCTTGCAGCCTTATGAAAAGTATTCATTGATGTTATAATGACTGAGTTTGATCTACACAGTACATGTAGCACAAAACTCTTAGCTGATAAGACTATCTTTTGATTTCACTTTCTCCATTTACCTCATTCCCTTTTGTTAGTGTAAAAAAAAGTGAGTTTCCTATATGATGAATATTTCAGAGGAAGAAAAAGAATCCTTATGTTATGAAAGTTTTCCTGTTACGCCAAATACAGCGTATGTTCAGATAATGAAAACAGACTTGACCACCTCACTTACTCAGTGGTCACTGGCTTGACAACCCTCCCTCTCCAGAACACAACACCAAACTCAGAACTAAACTCCATGAACTTAAAGTCTGTGCAGCTTATTTTCAGGATGCCCTTGAGTCCTCACTCAGAACCTATTTCTTATTTAAGTAGAATTCCAACTATTAAATCTTATGACTCTGATTAGTTCCTGGCTTAAACAAATCAGCCATAAAAAAAAACATTTTGGGAACAACCAGGTAAATCTGATTATGGACCGGTTTTGGATATTAGGGAATTATGGCCATTTTTATTAGGTTAATAATAATATTGTGGTTATACAGTTATGACCTTATTTTTTATTAGAGATGCATACTAAAGTATTTAGGAGTAAATATCATGATGTCTGTAATTATTTTTAAATAGTTCAGAAAAAAATTAATGAAGTAAATATGGCAAAAGGTTACAACCTAAGTTTCGAGACTATGAATGTTTATTATACTCTTTCTCCTAGTTTCCTGTATGTTTTAAATTTTTCATAATAAAAAATGTTTCAATGTTTTTTAACTCCATGACAAAGATTGCCTGTCTGGTTTCCTATCCCTGCCTAAGAAAGTGAAATCAGGGTCAGAAGCAGCAAGTGGAGAAGAGGGGGAGGGTAGCTGCAATGAGGCATGTTGAGAGTTGTAAGGAATGCAAACTGATAGCCTGACAGTGAGGGAGCAGACACCAGGATGATACTCTAGTACATAAAATTCAAACAAAGCTCTGGGGCCATTAAGGCAGGAGCTATTCCGGCTATCTAGCGTTACAAACCAATATAATAATTAACAGAGATTGAGATTCTCGTGTTGCTTTTTATTACTGACTGCTTAACTGTGGTATTTTATTACCTTATATAAAAATAAGCTTGCTGTACACTTGAAACTAATACTGTAAACCAACTGTTTGGTTTACAATTTAAAAAATTTAAAAAATTAAATTTAATTCAATTTAAAAAAACACAAGTTACCAAAAGGTGAAAAGAAAAAAAAATTACATGTACATAATATATAAGCAGAACTCTACAATTAGCAATATACACATGTAAACTTTGCCAATATTCCCAAATGTCTATTTCAAACGACAAAGTTTATATACATTAAATAAGCACTTCCATGTTCTTACTTATCACATAAATGGTAACAAGGAATGCACAGAGTGTAATCAATGAACCCTTATTGCAAGCTAACCGATTTTCTGCTTTTCCACACAGTATTGCAATGAAAACCATTCCACATACAATTTCTTCCTTCTTTTGGAATATTTACTTGGGACAGTATCCCAGAACTAAGATTAGTGGGTCAAAGGAACGAACATGTTACCAAGCCGTATTCCGCTTCATACTCTACCACACCACAAGCATACACTCATTTCACTGCAACCTTATCTTAGGCATTGGTTAAACTTTTCTCCCCACATTACAGAGACATAATCAGTATCCAAAAACTGCACGTAATTGATGTATACAGTCTGGTGAGTGTGGACATACGTATACATTCATGTTACGATGATCACAATCCAGGTAACAGGCTTATCCTTCATCCCCAAGGTTTCCTGGTTAAGCTTTTACTGTGGTAATTCAGCAGCTGTAAAATAGTATCTAACTTGAAAACGCTAATAAAACAATTAACAAAAAACGCAGCGTTTTTCCTTATGTTCCTTCACCCACAGCGTTTACCCTTCGACAACTCTTCACAAGTCAGTTACTCTTCTGGGACTTTGTGTGTCTCCAAATGAAAAGCATCAACCTCCCGAGTACTCATGGAAGGGAACATTAAAGCAAGAGGGGCCATTTCTCACACACAAGATTGTCACAACGTCAAGACTGAGAGGTTCCAGTTAGTGAGCTCACAGGAAACAGGCATTCAAGTGTATTTTAACCCAGACACCCAACTTTTAAAACTCCTTAACCCAGATATCTAACTTTTAAGACTACCATAAATAAACAAAGGCAACAGTAAGAAAGAATATATGTTTATTACAGGATGAACTATAACAAACTAGAAAACTAGAACCACCTGAATGCCCGTCAATATGGGAATAGCTGAATAAATTACGGCACATCTATGCCATGGAATATTCAGCAGGAATTGGAGCTGATGTATTATTAACATAGTAAGATGTCCATGATCTATTGTTACAGAAGAAAGCAAGAAACTGTGTGATGATCACATAATTCTTTTTTAATTTTTAAAGGAAAACCCTACCTATGTATTATAAGCATTTGTGCTTATCACTACAGAGAAAGGTGAAGAAGATGCAGCAAACTGATAACATGGTTCCTTCAGATGGGGGAGAAGGGGAAGTGGGTCCCTTCTTCATATTCCTCTATATTATCTGACTTATTATCTGGCTTGTTGGTAACTTTTAAATGTCCACAGATAGTAAAGATTTTTTTAGTGGAAGATGGTACTAGATATCTCTCATGCCAATTAACTCCCAAAGTATACAATCCTATGAAGCAAGGTTTACAAAGAGGTCACTGAATCTTTAATGAATGGTTAAATTATGTCCAATATGCCCCAGGAGTAGATAAGATGGTTTTGTAAGGTTAACAACAAAAAGAGCTAATACTTTTAAGAGTTTTGACACAAAGGAGCAAATAGGAAAAAAAACTTTAACTTATGTTAGACACCTCAGCCCCCCAACCCCAATCTGGATAATTGAAACATTATATTATCCAAATCACTGAGCTGTGCCACACTCCCAGCAAGAGTGTGAGAGAATGTACCCTGAACCCTCCTCCCACTCACTTCTAGACTCATTCTAGTGAACTGGCAGCAATCTCCAAGAAAAGGATCCCTAGTCTATGAGTACCCAAAGAGCACGAATCTTACTAATCAATTTCCTGCCCAAAAGAAAACAGGAAAAAGCACTAAAGAGCATTCTAGCCAGTCTCTGCTCTCTAAGGGAAATCTTCTAATGAAGGGGAAAAGAACATTTTAGGAGGCAGAGGCCCAGCTTTTCAATTTATCCAAGCTTAACGTTTTAATCAACGTGTGTTATGTGCTACAGTTCTTAAAATATGGCTCTTTATTGACTGAAAATACTCACACAAACTTTAAAAGGGCATTATCAATGTTCCCAAGGGAGTGACAGCAATGCCAACACTCGTGATTAGGAACAATGTTCATGTGTGCACCCATCATAGCAGGGAAGTCGCCATCCAAATTAGTCACTCAGCACCACCGTGAGGTGGGTTTTTTAAATATTATAATCACTTTTGAAATTAGCATATGAAAAAAAACAAATCTTAAACACTGCTCAATTAAATAATTCAAAATCTTCACAGCAGAAAAGAATCCTGCTTTTAAACATACCATGCCTACAATCTTCATCAGCTTGCCCATAGTTTTTCTGCAAAATAAAAGATACAAGATAAAGTTAAGTAGTTCAAGGGCTGCTTAAAACAGATTTTATCAAAAAGCTCAGCTTTGTTTCAAAGTTTAATCACTAATGTTGCAAATTTAATATGCACAGAATAAAGCTACCTCTGGCCGAGGTTTACACAACATTCTACAAACAGACATTACAGTACACTTCCCTAGGCCATTTATTCACACTCCTCCCCTCGCCCTCTCCAACCTCAAGCCACCAGAAATCTCTTCCCCATCCTCACTCTCAGCTAATGACTTCACTGAGTAAACTGCAGCCCTGAGAAGAGACTTTCCACGGATGGCCACTACCATGGCTGCCCGCTTCCCGGCACACCGTGCCTTCCACCTGTTACCAGGTGAGCCATCGCTGTTCCTTCCTAAAGCCCATCCTACCACCTGTGCAGATCTGTTCCAGGGCCTACTCAAGAACAGCGCTCCAGCAAGCTTCTTCTATTTCTCCTACATCATTAATTTTTTGTTTTCTAACGGTTCAGTCCTAGAAACAAACATGCTCTTAGTTCCCTCATCTGAAAAGATCCTTCTCTTCACTTCACTTCTCCCACCAGCTACCATTCCATTTTTTTGTGCTTCAGTGGGGCAAACTCCTCAAGAATTGTCTGTATCATGTATTTCAATTCCCTTCCCGCTGACTTTCTCTTAAACTCTCTTTTATTAGGCTTTCACCCACCACTCCATGGAAGCTGCTCTCATGGAGGTCACCAGTGACTGCCAGTGGATCCAGTTAGATACACTTACATGTACCCATTTAGACACACTGTCATTTCTCAGTCAATTCTCAACCCTCACGACTCCACCCACAGCAACCGACACTGAATCTTCCCTCCTTTGGACACAGGCCTTCTTTGATTGGTTCCTAGGACATCTTACTCTCTTAGTTTTCCTTAACCTCACGGGCTGCTTTTCAGGATGCTTTGCTTCTCCTCCCAACCTCTTAAACTAGTGCCACAAGACTAAGTCCTCAGCCCGCCCCTTCTCTCTACCTATACTCATTCCCCTGCTGACCTGACCCAAGTCTAAGACTTTATATATCATCTACAGGCCACAGACTCTCCAATCAACATCTTTAGCCCAGACCTCTCTCCCAAACTCCAGACCTGCATTTCCAACTGCTTATTCAACATCTCCAGCTGGATATCTAAACGTCATCTCAAATCAGTATGTCCAAAATGAACTCTTTCCCATCTCCCCACCTACAGCCCTCTCATCTCAGTGTAAGGAAACTCCACGCTTCCAATTGCTCAGACAAAAAAAGGGCAAAGTAAGTAAACTATGCCTGCTCCATATCTCTCACTCCCTGCCTTCAGTACATTAGGACATCTGCTTCGTTCTATCTTCAGATTGTAACCAGAACAAACCACTTCTCACCATCTCCACTGCTAGCATTTTGATCTGAGCCACTTCACCGCTGGCCTAGATTATTCTAACAGCTTCCAAACTAGTCTCCCTGCATCTGCTCTTATTCTTTTACAGTCTATTCTCAACACAAAGGCCAAATAACTCCTATTAAAGCAGACCATGCCACTCCTCTGCTCAAAATCCCAGCACAGTGTCCCATCTCAAGTAGAGCAGACACCAGCCCTTACAGTGGCCTGAAGGGTCCCACAGGATCTAGCCCTGTTGCACTCTCCCCCTTGGGCACGTTACTCCAGCACAAGGGCCTCCCAACTGTTCCTCAGACGTGGAAGGCATGCTTCCGCCTCGGAAATTCCGCACTGACTGTTCCCTCTGCCTGTAACGATCTTCTTCCAGATTTCAACATGGCTCACTTCCTTACCTCCTTCCTATCACCTTATCATGAGGCCCATCTTAACCCAATTTAAAACTGCAACCCTAACCCTAACCCTAGTAACCCTCTATTCTACTTTTTTTTCCATGCAGACTGTTACCTTCTAACAATCTAAAGTGTTTACCTATTTATAATGCCTATGGTTTATTGTCTGCCCCCCCCACTAGAAAAAGTACTATGAAGGAGGGATCTTTCTCTTTCTCTTTCACCAACGTATAGCAGATACCTAGAACAGCGTAAACATTCGTTGAACTGAGTGAATAATATTGCTTGAAATATTTGTTGAATGGAGTGAATAATCCAAAATGCTATACGATAGTAATACTTTCAAGGCTTAAAAACACAGTTACTTGCCATCAAAGATATTCAGCAATCACTAGCCACTTCACTCATGTCCTTAGCCCAGAATGTGGTGATTTGTAGCAGCAGTGATCAGCAATAGTCCACTCACAGAAAACAGACATTTTACATGGTTCAGCACTGGCTCATTGACAGTGTTTACTCACCAGCTGCAAAAAGGAGGCGATTCTGTAAAGAAGACTCTCGATTTTGATGCTTTCTATCTCCAGTGGACACGGCCCTGTGAAGTCAGCCATGGAGTACTGGCCAAGAGAAAGGAGCGCCTCTGTGCAGTGCTTGAGGGTCATTTCATAGTCCTGTCTCTTAAGTGATTCACACGCTTGTTCACATGACTTCTCAGCTCTTCTGTCTTCCATGACTCAGGGACAAAAATCCTAAAGACAGGGAGAAAGAACAAATCAGAAAAGGTTTTAAAAAGTTACTAATTATCAATTCTAGCCCCATTCCTAACTCAACTGGCCCAACTAGCTATCTGAATAGTTACTCTCAAGCAGCCTTTTGATCAAGGTCAGAGCTGAGGAGCAACTACTGACGCTACAAACTCTATGCTTCTCCTTTCTATTTTATGAAGTCTTCACTAAAATTCAAGCAAAATATCAACCGTAAGTCAGGATCATGCCAACAATACATCAAATTTATAAATGAAACATGATGCTGAATATTACAAAGTGTAATAAGCCATGAAGGCGTCTCTTTTTTTTTAAAACCAGAAGGTGCAAAAATGTTTCTTATCCCAGCCTCCTATTTTCGGTCTTATAATTCTGTAACTGAGACTGCAGAGAATCAAAGTCCATACCATGTAGGATTTTTCCCACCAGTACAAAACACTGGCTCAAGGGCAAGTTTGAACTGGCTATTAATTCAGTTCAGCAAACATTTCCTGAGGCCAGGCCCTGTGTTAGCAGCACTAAACTCAATGAGGAAGCACGTCATCACTCCTTTCGAGAAACTCAGATTCTAGCAAGACAGGCAAAGCACAAGTGAAAAATGACGAGAAATACCTTCCATCTGCCGAAAGGCATGAGCTGGCCTCAGAAGAAGAACACCAGTTCACTGTGCAGAGATGACAGGAGAGCACAGGGGAGCTCTTCAGAGAGAATATGCACGAGAAACCACCACGGCAGAGAAAGCACACGATACACTCCACGTGTGTCAGAGAAGGAGGGAGAGGAGCTAAGAATGCCCTCCAATGCCACAAGAAGTGAGGGCTTTATTCCATAGCAATGGAGCATGATGGGAGGCGTTTAAATAAAGAAGGAACCTATCGGGCAGTCCAGTGGTTGGGACTCCGCGCTTCCATGGCAGAAATGGGCGGGGGGAGCGTTTGATCCCTGGTTGGGGAACTAAGATCCCGCAGGCAGCATGGTGCGGTCAAAAAAAAAAAAAAAAAAGAAGGAACCTATCATGTAGAAGTCCTGTGAACAACTGGTGAGAAGCAGGCATTGCCATTAATAACAGACCACTAAGCAGTCCAAGTAATAGAGATTGAGAATTCAAGCGCAGCCTCTCCTGAGCTCTATCACTCATAATGCAGGGAGCAGAAAACCTGGGCAAAGAAGACCTAAAACCCTTGGACCTGAGAGTCACAACACTGCTTCGGAGGATCACCCTTGCTGACCTCTTATCACCATCTCTGTCGGGATGGAGACTGCTCTTCTTGCCTGTTCCCACCCTCGCTCACTCTCCCCACTTTCTACCTTACCAAATGGCCCAAGGTACAGGTCTCCTCCATCTTTCCAAAGCTCCATTTATGCCACTTCGCTTTTAAGAAGGACCCACGTTAGTGCCTGTTTTCCTAACCAAAAGAAATCCAAAGAGGATATCTATTTTTACAAAAAAGGGGGGAAAGTGAAAACAGTGTTCGGCGTGTGTTTCGCAGCAGCCCTTACAGAGGCAATCCGCACTGTGAGCTGCAAAAGTGGGTGCAAGGGGCACCGCCCAGCTCCTTCCCGGGAACCACACTCAGCACCTCAGCATCAAGCCACCATAGCTCTGAACTGTCACTGGACTTCTGTGCTTTAGCTCAATTTATTTTGTGCATCCGTTAGCAAGATGTGTCCTATGGTCACTGCTTCTTCGCTTTACGCCATGTCGGCTTATGGAAGGTTTCCTGGGAATGCTCTGCTTTCAGTCATTGGGGGAAACCCATACTTACTGTCCTCCCGCCTCCCTCCAGCCTGCATATCCACTCTCGGCCTGGCCTTTCCAGCTCTGAAAAGACAACCTGGCTCCGCCCTCTGCCGCCTATATACTGCAGTGAAAGATGAGGGGAGAAGCTGACAGGCAGACAAAAGGCAGCAGCAGTGAGTGAGGCCTGATGACAGACATCGGAAGAGTTCCAGGCCCCTTCAACTTTTGAGATGTTTTGTATAACAAAAAATGTAGAAACACCTAAGGGATGGGATGAGAAAGAGCTCAAAATGGATTTCAGTATTTGTCAGCGTTTGTTAAATATGGGTGGTACATACACGGGGTACAATGTAATATTCTCCACTTTTCTAAGTATGAAATTTTTATTAAAAAAAATACCAAAATACGGTTTTTAAAATTACAGGATATTTAAAATGTTTATACATTTGACAAGTTAACACAAAAAATGAAATCTAATTGTGTTATTCACAAGGTAATCCAACAAATATTTAGAGTATTGTATCCTCAGGCATTAACATGGCCTCCCTTTAAACTTCCTCAGCTCTCCCTCAGTGGGCTATAATTCCCAGTTTACTTTAGGGGAACTTAAATATTTAAGTTATAGTTGGTGTTTATGTCCCTTATACAAACATGCATTAATTTGGGGAAATCAATTATCAAATAAACATCAAAAGTAATCATTTCTACATTACTAACGTGACTTTGCCCATTAGAGATCAGAATGGCATTACAAGATCATCAGTAACTTATTCTATAGGCCAGAGCTGATGCTATTGACATTTTGGGCTGAACAATTCTTTGTTGCGGAAGGCTGTCCTGTGCTTCATAAGATGTTTCAGCAGCATCCTGGCCTCTGACCACTAGGTGCCAGGAGCACGTCTCCTGACTTACAACAACTAAAGATGTCTATCTCCAGACATCAGCAAACGTCCCCTGGGAGGCAAAATCATTCCTGGTTGAGACCTACTGATATGAACAAGCATACAGTGTTTGCTTGCCCAATAACAGCAACAGAAGATGGATACATCCATGGATTCCAAAGGTCCTAGAATTAGCAAATCTCCTCTATAAAACTCCTAGCCCACATCTAGAAAGTATTACAAAAAGAAGGAAAATGAAACGAAAAACTAACAACACATGAGCTAAAATCTTTGCTAGGGAGAGAACACAGCACAGTGATCCAAAGCACAGACTTGGAGCCAGAGGACTTACATTCAGAACTCACCAGCTGTCACTCACCAACTGTGTCACTCACCAGCTGTGTGACCTGGAGCAAATGACTTAGCCTCAAGTATCTCAACTTGCTCACCTCTAAAATGGGCAAGAAGACAACTAATACCTACCTCCTATGGTTATTTATTTTCACTTAAGAATTAAGTGAAATAATACGTGTAAAGTGCTTAAAAGAATGCCTGGCATACAGTGAGTGCTCAGTAAGTGTTAGTTAGCTATTGTTATTTCACTAAAATTCCATATTTTCAATTTATACAAAATGGAAATCACTTTACAGATTTCAACATACAACACTGTATTCATAGAAAATAAAATATCATGCTATGTAACTACTTTATCTACTTGACAGAGGAATTATTTTCACCCATTTTCTCCATCTCGATAAAATAATAATGGTTATGATTATGCAATCATAATAATGATTATGCTCCCCAATAGCCATTGGAGAAACAAGTGTACTTGTACGTCGCTGACGAAGACAAGCTAACCCCTAAAACTGGCTCTGAGGGGAGATCACAAAGACTACCGTCAACATTAATCACCAAACATATTAGCCAGGGATATCTCAATAAAAGTAACACAGAAGTAGAGATTAGGGACAGAATTACTAACTCTGGGAGCTATGGGGGGAAGTGACTTAATTTCAAGAGTTAATGTCTCTGATATGGAGGCTCAGGTGCCCACCTCAGCACTGGATATGAAGATGCCTACCACAATTACGTTTGTTAATTAATCAGGTCCCAACAGTTCATTTCTAACTGCTGTCTCCCTGACCCTCACTGCAGGTACTTCTGTAATGTAGCTCTCCATACAAGGCAGGTCTCTGGTAACTGTCTTCCCTGGTTCTTCAGAAAACAGCGTGACCTGGCTACACATACTCCTGAAGAAGTTCAAGTGCCTTCTTGAAAAACATAAAATAAAAACTGCCAGACGAGGTCAAAGAGAGACAATGTCTCAAGCCACGCTAAAATGGACTACAAAAAACACAGATCTAGAAACTACCTCTACACGAGGCCAGCTCCCAGACACACCTCACCATGTAGCCGACACTCTTGGCCAGGATACACGGATACACCCGTGTCTACAGCACGCGACCCTGCTACGTGGTGGACAGACACTGACCAAGCTGGGTCTTGTACAGCCTCTGCCACGGGGACAGAAAGGCCTGGAGAAGGGCGCTGAGTCGCTTGAACCCACCAGTGTGGGAAGAAGCACCACGTCCACCCATTGCAAGGGCCACCCCTATTTGCCTCGACTCTTTCTCTTCGTGTTAAAAATTATCCAACTTTCACCAAAAGAATACACAACACTAACTTTCTGCAAACTCCTGCCCCTGTGGGGAACGGCATTCCTGGAGGATGTAACTTCACCGACAAAAAAGCTGGAATCAGTAACCAAGATTCTAATTCAAATCCATTAACCCCTGTGATCTGTTGCCGATCTACAAAAAGAGCCTAATAGCATATTAGTCGTTTGACCAGCCAGCGTCCATCCCTTTTTCTGGTGATAAAAGCCCACAAATTCCCTCAGAGTAGGTACCTCTCTCCGACTCTCAGTCGGCATGGCTCCAGTGGGGTCGACTCTGCCAAAAAGCCAGGGGTGCCATGTGACCAGAACTGGCCAATCCCAGTCTCACAGCCTCAAACAGCGATTGGCTCCAGGTCAGACATGTGACCCCATAAGAGCCAATGAGACATCATGAGACTTTTGCTGAGGCTTCTGGGAAAGAGACAGGCACTCTTTCCGGCTGAATCTAAACGCTGACAGGCTACAGGGGGTGAATATGCTACAGCCATTTTTGTAACATACAGCTCCTGCAACTGAACTCCATACAAGGAAAGGCAGAGTTGACTCGTGGGGAGAACCTGAGTCCTGATGACTTTACTTGAGCCCTGAATCCAGCCAGCTGTGCCTGACTTCGCAGTTAGGTGAGCCTAACTCAAACTTCTTTCCAGCTTAAGCCAATTTAGGTTGGTATTTCAGGCAGCTGAAGCGAATTGATGTATATGTGTATATCTGATTAGTACCTCACAGGATGTGAAAAATGGAATGAACTGACAGTTGTCTTGTAAAACAGTGTATATACACATGATTATTAAAAACACTGGTCACAGGTATTGATTAATAATAAGTGCAAAGAGAAAAAAGTGGGCATGGGAGAGAAATGACTTACTGTGATACGTGGTTATTCCGACTCTTGAAAATATTCCAAAACATTTGTTTAAACAATTTTATCATAAAGCTATTTCAGCAATAATAATAAAAATAATAACAAGAGCCATTTGCTGAATGCCTACTGTGGGCCAGAGGCTGTTGAAATGACTATATTATGTAATCTGCTTGATTCCTCATAAACGACCTTACAAGGTGGATGTTATTATTATCATTCCCACTAACAGATAAGGAAACTGAAGCACAGAGAAGTTAAGTTACTCACCCACAGTTACACTGTTAATAAAAGGCAGGATTCAAATGCAGACATTCTGATGCAACTCGTGCTTTTAGCCATGACACTGAATCTGAACCTACACTCAAAGTTCTCATGCTGTTCCAGTGAAGCAGAAACTCAAACTCAGGCACTCCCAAAAGCATCAAATGTGAATGTAATATTTTAACCCTGGAAGAGTCTTAAGGACTAATTCCTACATAGTTGTGCATTATGAAAGTATACATATTTAACCACATTAGTGATCATCATTTTTTTAAAAAGTGTGAAAACCCTCACAAACCTCAATCAATTGCATTCTTTGGTTAAACAGAAGTCCTAGGTGTTGCCAAGACTAAGGAGCATATTATATAGTACTACCTTGCCAGAAAATAACATTTGCACCTTCCACAAAGTCAACTTTATGAGAACATTCCCATCACTAAGTTACTTTTCACCACTTTTATAGAACAGAAACTTATTTTAAAATCTACCCATCTTAGTATAATATAAAAAAGAAAAAAATTTATGCATTGGACTTTCTCAAAATTAAACCTTTTTGCTCTTTGAAAGACACTATTATGTTAGAAGGATAGGAAGCCAAGCTAAAGACTGAGAAAAAAACAACTGCAAATCACATACCTGAAAAAGGATTTGTATCCAAATATATAAAGAATTCTCAAAACTCAACAGTAAGAAAACAACCCAATTAAAAGCTAGGCAGGGCTTCCCTGGTGGCGCAGTGGTTGAGAGTCCGCCTGCCGATGCAGGGGACACGGGTTCGTGCCCCAGTCCGGGAAGATCCCACATGCTGCGGAGCGGCTGGGCCCGTGAGCCATGGCCGCTTGGCCTGCGTGTCCGGAGCCTGTGCTCCGCAACGGGAGAGGCCACAACAGTGAGAGGCCCGCATACCGCAAAAAAAAAAAAAAAAAAAGCTAGGCAAAACATTTTAACGGGCACTCCACTAAGAGGATCTAATGATGGCAAATAAGCACACGAAAATATGTCCAATGGCATTAGTCATCAGAGAAATGCAAATTAAAACCATGATAAGATATTACCACATACCTATTAGAATGGCTAAATTAAAATCACTGATAGTATCAGTGATGTGGAATAGGGGGAATTCTCATACATTGCTGCTAGTGGGAGAATATAAAGTGGTACAGACACTCTGGAAAAAGGGCTGACAGTTTCTTATAAAGTTAAAAATATACCCACTATATCACCCAGCAATCCCCTCTCCCCAGAGACAGCTACCCTAGAGACAGAGAAATGAAAACTATGTTTGCACAAAAGTCTGTACACAAATGTTTACAGCAGCTCTATTCGTAACTGTTAAAAATTGGAAACAACCCTAATGTCCTTCAATGAGTGACAATGGAAAACTACTCAGTAATAAAAAGGAATAAACTTTCAATACATGCAATAACTTAGATGAATCTCAAAGACAGAGTAAAAGAACCCAGTCTCAAAAGCTTACATGTATGATTCCATTTATATGAAATTCTCAAAAAGACAAAACTATAGGAATGGAGAAAAGATCAGTGGTTGCAGAGGTTATAGGATGGGGACAGTTAACTATAAAAGGATAGCATTAGGGAATTCTGGAGAGTGATAATATTATTCTGTATTCTGATTGTAGTGATGGTTGCACAAACTACAAGTGTGAAATTAACAGAATAAAAGAAAAAAGTTAGTTTTAGTGTATGATAATTTTAAAAATAAAATTTTTAAATTATTTTTAAAATATGAATCCCAATATCACAATGGACACGGTTTTTAAAAACTGGAAAGAGGGGCTTCCCTGGTGGCGCAGTGGTTGAGAGTCCGCCTGCCGATGCAGGGCACACGGGTTCGTGCCCCGGTCCGGGAAGATCCCACATGCCGCGGAGCGGCTGGGCCCGTGAGTCATGGCTGCTGGGCCTGCGTGTCCGGAGCCTGTGCTCCACAATGGGAGAGGCCACAGCAGTGAGAGGCCCGCGTACAGCAAAAAAAAAAAAAAAAAAAAAAAAAAAAAAAAAAAAAACTGGAAAGAGATAAAGAAGGATAAGTTTGTTAATAAAAGGAAAACCTGGGCTTCCCTGGTGGCGCAGTGGTCGAGAGTCTGCCTGCCGATGGGGGGAACACGGGTTCGAGACCTGGTCTGGGAGGATCCCACATACCACAGGGCAACTGGGCCCGTGAGCCACAACTACTGAGCCTGCGCGTCTGGAGCCTGCGCTCCGCAACAAGAGAGGCCACGGCAGTGAGGGGCCCACGCACCGCGATGAAGAGTGGTCCCCGCTCGCCGCAACGAGAGAAAGCCCTCGCGCAGAAACGAAGACCCAACACAGCCAAAAATAAATAAAAAATAAATAAAAATAAATAAATTTAAAAGGGAAATCTATACATTTCCCTTTCTGCAAATGCAGGTTTTCAAGGCAAGAGCAGAGCCTCAGAAAGAATGTCTGCAAACAGAACAATCACTAGTTCACTAGGTACAAAATGTAGGATACTTTTGAAGAATCCCATCACAGCTAGATAACTGGTCCAGGACCAAAAGTAAATACTGGAAGAAAAATGAAGTCAACAGTGTACCACCGAGGTGGCAGGCAGACTGGCCTGGACTAAGACATGTTCAGTAATAGATAATAAGGGAGGTGATTTGTAAGCACCATTCTCGTCCCACTGTGGACTTCCTTCTGCAACAGTGTAAGGATAACCGCCAGATCATCTTGAAATCAAGTCATGAAATATACTTTTATATTTTTAAAAATCAATTATTGTCCTAAATTAACTTTTCTTATTAATTCAGTCATGGTCCTCTTTTACTTCTAAAAAATTAAATCTTATTTGATTAGAGACAGACTTCAAAAAATAAAAATAAACTGTGATCAAATAGCAGGAACAAACAGTAGTAACTAAAATTTCTTCAATCTAAACTGAAGATGATTTCTGTATCTCTGTCTTTTACATTTGTCTCCATTAGGGGAAAAAAATTATCTACCTCATAATTAACTTGGCTGGAATGAATCAGACTGCATTTGTAAAGGTTTCAGAAGACCAATGAGCTGTGCTAAACATTACCACTATCCACCTGAGCAGAAATTACTATACATAAGTTTCTTTACATAACGAACAAAACAAAAATTTAAACAAAAGAAGAACTACTAGAAAAAAAATTAGAGATTCATTTTTTTAAGTCAGTAATTTGCCTTTAGTCAGTAGTTTGCCTCATACATTATTATTTTCCCTGTGGAAACCCAATTATTATCCTGAAAACAAGACCACTTTAGAAAGTAAATGCATTGTGACAAAAGAAAGAAAAAGCAGATTGATACATTATTAAAATAACTCACATGCCATACCCTGAGGAGTAAGGAAGCCATGGCAGAGCAGGCCCCCTTCTCCTCAATGGACAGCACAGCTGTGGGGAAGACACTGCAGCTAGCACAAGCATGTCACACTTCCTCAGGGAGGAAGCAAGTTACAGACCACTCTAGAGAGGGCGCCCATAAACTGACGGCCATGCTCATTACCCAACGTCCAGGCCACCCACAGGCTGACTACAACCCAACTTTCCCACCATTCCCACACAGGCCCCAGGGACCGTCAGGCCTCTGAGGCTCTGCCAATGCCCTTCCCTCTACCCAAATATCCTTTCCCTCCTCTCTCCGGACCTGAATCCTGCCCAGCTCTAAATGAACACTTCAAGGCCTATTTCCCTAAGAATGCCTCTCTCAAAACCAAAATTACTTCCTATAGAATGATCTGCCTCTTACTCATCCATTATCTTGGATTAAATACATCATGTAAGATGCCTTATCTGACGAACACAACTATTTTATAAGTAGGAGTCATGTTTTATATCATCTATATCCCCATGACAACCATTCAGCTCACTAAAACCATTCAATAAATACTCTAATTGAATTTCCGAAAGAGTTGACCTAAAATAACCTAAATGCCAAGCATTCCAAGAACTGTCCTGAACCAAATTCACTTCTCATTCGAATGCCAATGTCATAGACAGGGATGTTGTATTGTCTTTAAATGTACTTGCCTTTATGCAAAACTAGAATCTTTGATGAATCTATGGGACACACATGTAAAATATTCTGCAAAGTAAAAAAGCTTTATTTATTGTACTGTGCTTAATATTCAGCCAGACTTGCATTTTTCTCTAAAACTTATAAAATTACTGAGTATGCAAGAAGCATTAGAAGAGAGACTAAGTCTATTGAGAAGAAAACTGGAAGCGAAGGTCATCAATCATTTTCTACTCTGAATAATCTCTTTCATAAAGAGGTAAATTCTCCTAAATTCCAGAATGAATGGAATTCAATACAGCAAAGTAAAATGCTTTAAATACATAAAATAAATATCTTGATGGACCTTCCACCATGTGTTTTAGTAACTTAAATTATTAAAAAAAAAAAACCCTAAATTTAAGAAAAGTTATATCGAGCTAAAATTGAGATTTTTTTTTCCATGTATTACTTTGATTTTCCTGGCCCATTTTTGAGAATGGTCAGCATTCTGGATCAATAATTCCAAATTATTTCTTGAAGAGAGATTCCTCCCGAGTCATTTAACATGCTTACTAATCAATAAAGATATGAAAAAACAAAAAACCCATATTTATGAAGCAAGCAAATTATATTAAAAGACTGACTTTGAGAAAAGGTTGCTGCTTGCCAAGAAAATTTTATTATTATAAAACATTTTCTGTCATTTGTATTTCTTCATTTTCCCTTCCAGATTATCTGTGTAGCCTTGTAAACACATCATAATCCAAAGCAGTTGAGCTTTATAAATAAAATGTAAATCAACGCAAGAGAGCCAACTGCATAATTAACACAAAAGCATACAGGGCTTCCCTGGTGGCACAGTGGTTGAGAGTCCACCTGCCAATGCAGGGGACACGGGTTCGTGCCCCGGTCCAGGAAGATCCCACATGCCGCGGAGCAACTAAGCCCGTACGCCACAACTACTGAGCCTGCGCTCTAGAGCCCACGAGCCACAACTACTGAGGCTACACACTGCAACTACTGAAGCCCACGCACTCTAGGGCCTGTGTGCCACAACTACTGAGCCTGGGTGCTGCAATTACTGAAGCCCACGCACCTAGAGCCCGTGCTCCGCAACAAGAGAAGCCACCACAATGAGAAGTCCGCACACCACAACAAAGAGTAGCCCCCACATGCCACAACTAGAGAAGGCCCACGTGCAGCAACAAAGACCCAACACAGCCAAAAATAAACAATAATAAAAATAAATAAAGGCATCATCACATAAAAACAAATGAGGAAATAATTTTTTAAAAAAAGAATAACTGGTGGGGCAATGGTTAAGAATCCGCCTGCCAGTGCAGGGGACACGGGTTTGAGCCCTGGTCCGGGAAGATCCCGCATGCTGCAGAGCAACTAAGCCCGTGCGCCACAACTGCTGAAGCCCGCACGCCTAGAGCCTGTGCTCCGCAACAAGAGAAGCCACCACAGTGAGAAGTACACGCACCGCAATGAAGAGTAGCCCCTGCTTGCCGCAACTAGAGAAAGCCCGCACACAGCAACGAAGACCCAACGCAGCCAAAAATAAATAAATTAAATAAATAAATTTTTAAAAAAAAGAAACTAAAGAAATAAAATATATTTTGGGGAGAAATAGGAAAAATTATACATGGACTTGATATCTGATAGTATAACTATTAGTATTACTGAATTATCTTCTTAGGTGTGATAATGGTATTATGTTTATGAAGAAATATGTTCTCATTCTTAGGAGACACATGGTGAAGTATGAATGAAATGCCATCTAAGATGTCTGCCACTTACTTTCACCTGGCTCAGGAAAAAGAAAAATTCTAGCTATTTGACAGAGAAAGAGAGACAAGGCAAATTATGACATAACACTAACAATTGGGTATTAATTATACTATTCTTACAACTTTGCTGTAGGCGTAAAGATTTTCATAATATAAATTAAACTAACAGTTTTCTTTAACTTAAAAAAGATTCAAAACCCAAACTAATCCAGAAGTTATAATCTTCTCGTAAATATATTTTATTTTATGCTGCTTAATTCATCTCCTCCAAATTAAAAAAAAAAAGATTGAAAAGGGGTGACTTATTTTACATAGTAAGGAATTATAGCTAACATCCAGGAGTAATATTTAGGTTTCCTTCAAATTGATATTGAATACAGTCTTTTTAATCATCTGAGCAGTTTATACTGATCTTGGGCTCATTAATTGCTAACTTACCTAGTTTTTTTAAATAAATATGTTTATTTGTGTGGGTTTTTTTTTTTTTTTGCGGTACGCGGGCCTCTCACTGTTGTGGCCTCTCCCGTTGCGGAGCACAGGCTCCGGACGCGCAGGCTCAGCGGCCATGGCTCACGGGCCCAGCCGCTCCGCGGCATGTGGGATCTTCCCGGACCGGGGCACGAACGCGAGCCCCCTGCATCGGCAGGCGGACCCCCAACCGCTGCGCCACCAGGGAAGTCCAATATGTTTATTTGAATACAATTACCTTATCCCTTAAAGAAGCCAGAAAGAAGATTAAATAACCCAGAAGACACAGTTGGAAACTGTAAAGAGGTATAAGAAATAGAGTCACTGGCAGAAGAGAAGAGCAGATCTCTTACAAAGCTGCATTCCATGTACCCTGCCTGGGTCAGACATAGTTCATCTTGAGCCAAAGATCCAGTAGACACCCATCTGCCCAAAATGCCTTTTTCCAACTGAGAAAGAAGTGAAAATGCTAAGACATATGAGAACATTCGTTGCTGTCTACAGCTAACTGAATTAGAAATCTTTAATACCATTTCTAGTCCTGAAATTCTATTATTCTACATAAAACACCTTTAAAAACAAGTATATATTATCATTTCACACCCATTAGGATGGCTACTATCAAAAAAATAGAAAATAACTGTTGGTGAGGGTGTGGAGAAATTGGAACCCTTTTACATTTCTGGTGGACATAAAATGGTGCTACTGCTATGGAATACAAATACGGGGATTCCTCAAAAAATTAAACACAGAATTACCATATGATCTAACAATTCCACTTCTGGGCATTTCCCAAAAGAACTGAAAGTAGGGACCTGAACAGATATGTATACACCCAAGTTCACAGCAACATAATTCACAACAGCCAAAAGGTGGAAGCAACCCGAGTGTCTATCAAAAAAATGGATGAATTTTTAAAAATATATTTACATACAATGGTATATTATTTAGCCTTAAAAAGGAAGAAAATGCTGCCACATGCTACAATATGGATGAACCTTGAAGACATGCTAAGTGAAATAAGCCAGTCGCAAAAAGACAAATATTGTATCAGTGCACTTACATGAGGTACCTATGGTATGAATGGACCCTATTCAAATTCTTAGAAACAGAAAGTAGAATGATGTTTGCCAGGTGCTTGAGGGAGAGGGGAATGGAGGGTTAGTGTTTAATGAGTACAAAACTGCAATTTGGGAAGATGACAAAGTTCCGGAGATGGATGGTGGTGCTGGCTGTACAACAATGTGAATGCACTTAATGACACCGAATTGTATGCTAAAATGATTAAAATGGTAAATTTTATGTTATGTATATTTTAACAATATTAAAAAAAAACCCACAAGTATGCAAGCCGTAATACCCTCCTAACCCTCCTTAAAAGGAGTGAGACCCATGTCCTAATCCCGATGCAAACTTAAGGAATGCTCACTGCCCATTTCCCAATCTTCCCTGCCCATGAAGGAGAAACAAGAGCTGGCAGGGCAGCGCCAGAGCCAGGGGCGGGAAATTGGTCCTGATGTTCGTCCCAATGAATAAACTCAGAAAAGCCAAAACAGAGGGTAAGGCCCAAGGTGACTGACAGAGGCAGGCCAGGGAAGAGAAGGCAAAGGCAGAAGGAAGGAAATCCTTGAGAACATGGGCAGCTGGTGAGACTGGGAAGGGACACCACAGCTGTGCGCAAAAGGAGGAGCAGAGAACAGGGGAAATCAGAGAAGGGAACTGCCCCAAGGTAAGGAGAGAGCAGCAGGAGAAAAAGAAGAATTGTAAACAAGAAGGGCTTCATTCAAGAAGCCATTCTTCCCAAGTACCAGCAGGAAAATGACTTCCTTCCACTGAGGTGGCCATTTGTATCTAAAGAAACCAAGAAAGTTGGTGAAGCCTATAAAAAGTTAGGAAGAAAAATACTTGTCTATGTAAGAATATTAATATACCCCCATCCACAGAGAACTGTGTACTGCCATTTTTTTCATTTGTTTTTGTCTTTTTTCTCCCACAAGAAGAGAACACTTACTTGTTTAGGGATAATTTCAATCAGGGCCTACCTTTTTTATTTGTATCAAACACTAGTACGCCATGAATGAGCTGAAGCGTTCTAATGGCACAGGGGTAAGAGTATAGGCTTGAAGCCAGCTCTGCCTCAATATGAATCCTGGCATTGTGACCTGAGGCAATCTGCTTAAACATTTGCTTTGATTTCCAAATCTGCAAAATGGGAATAATAACAGTGCTACACTTCAAGGCATTGCTGCAAGAATTAAATAGGGTAAAATATGAAAGCACTTAGAACAGTGTCTGGCCCACACTAATCACTATTAAGGTATTAGCTTCCTATTATACTCCAGACCTAGAACATGAGCTCCAGGAGAGCTGAGATTTTGTCTGTTTTGTTCCCTGTTGAAGCCTCAGGTACCTCACATAATTCTTTGCTGAATAATAAAAATGTACTGAATGCCAGCAACACAGAAGCCCAAAGGAACAGCATCACCTTTCTGTTATTACCAACAACTAAAACCTGCGTCACTTCAGGCTCACAGTTCACAGAGGGTTTTCTACACCTTATCTCAGGTGATTCTGTGACGCTGCCATTATTACCTCCGTCTCACAGACAAACGAAGGCTCAGAAGACGTAAGTGATTTGCCCAGGAATTCTGGCAATTAATACTACTTCTGTTCACTCTAGACCCCCACCCAGAAAGCTCAGAACATACCCTACTGAACTGTTCAATTCTCCTTAACTACAGATACCCAGAGTTCAGGTTCACCAAAACACTCTATCCGATTTACTTCAATATAACTGATGGAGAGGGAGGAAACAGATGAAACAGCATTAGTAACTATTAAAGTTGAACAACAGGTACAGTGGGACTGATTATACCCTTTCCACTTCTATACATCTGGAATTTTCCATAATAAAAAAAATGTAATTAAGAAATAAACTCTTCACTCCCAACGTAAGCTCTGCCACTTCCAGCTTCCTATTGAGCACACCTGGGTGCGAGGAAAACACCGCAGAGAAGATTCTCAGTCTGAGGCAGTGAAGAGAGTGCTGGACTGGGAATCAGGCAGCTGCAGTCTACACTCTGCTTTATCTAACTGTGAGACCTCACTGGTCCCTCTAGTTCCTCTGGGCCCTGAACTTCCTCATCTGTTCCTTCCAGGGTTAAGATTCTGATTTCACCTTTCTACTAGTTCCTTAAACTCACAAAACCAAACTCGTCTTTTCTCTATCCTAAACCCCTAAGGCCTGTTCTTCCTCCTGACTTCTGTATTCCTGCTGCCCCATTCTGCCAGCCATCCAACCATAAAAACCTCAGCATCATCTCTGACTTGAGACATAGAACTGACTGTTCGCTTCCCCTCCTACCTAATCAGTCACCACATCTCTCTGTTCAACCTCCAAAATACCTCTTGACTCCACCACCTCCTTTCATCCCCAAGTACACCAACTCAGGCACTCATCATCCCTCACCTGGAGTAATACCAGGACCCCAACTGAAAACGCTGTCTCTAGTTTCTCCTCACTGACAATCCATCATATTCATTCTCCAAAACCCAGTCATGACCTCTCAACAGCCGCACTGTCCGCTACGTTCCTTCATGTAACCCAGGGTCCGGGTAATTTGGATACGCAGTTTCCGGACAGCCACCTCATTTCCAACACCACCCCTCAGCCTTTGCTCAAGCTACCCTTCCCTCCAGAATGCCCCCTTCTTGCCATGGCGCCTCAATTTCACAGTGGTGCAATTTAAATGCCACCTCCTCAGCTGAAGTGTTAGCTTATATCCCCAAGGGGGCAGTATCACTCCCTCCACTGAACCCCTAAGCACCTTGTCTGAACCCCTCTTACAGCACCCTTCAAATTCCTATTAGTCCTTTCTTGTTTTGGTGCCCCTACTCTCTCTACTAGATGATTCGTTCCTTGTCAGAGGAAATGATGTTTTATTCATCTTTGTATCCTTCAGAACAGAGCTTCTCAAAGTGCCGTGGCACTGTGGTATGCCGTGAATGAGCTAAAGACGTTCTAGTCAGTGATCCCCTCAGCCCTCCACAAAGCGACTTCAGAGCCAAAGTCCCAACAAGTCAAGCCTCTAGCAGCCTCAAGCAGCCTCCTCCTTCAACCAAGTATATGCCATGATGACTTGAGAAGCACTAAGAGGACGCAACACGTGGTACACACGGATGCGTACTAAACATGTGCCGAACTGAATCTTGGAATAACTCACCTGTTCCCCTTCAACCACTATTCTCAAGAAAATTTACCATCTAGACTAGACTCACTCTGAACATTCTCACTGAACATGTTCTGATCATCTTTTTAATAAGCACCTGTTTATTAGCTGGTTATACGTGCCTTACCATCCAAAGCCCACATCGATAGTTTACTGATTAAAATAGCAAAGGATATGAACAAACAATTCACCATGAAGAGACTCAAAGAGAAAAATTCAACGTTATAGAACAAAGAAGTACAAATGCCACTTTACACTATTAAATAAGCAAAAACTTTTAAGGAAAAAATGTATTTATATCCAGTTGTGGTGAAACAGGTTCGTCTGTATATCTGTTAGTAGTACAAACTGGTATAACATTCTTAAAAAACAGTATGGCGATATATATCAAAAGCCATAAAAACATTCATACCATTTAACACAATAATGCATTCAAAAATTTATCCTAGAGATATAATTAGCCAGAAAAAAATACAATATCTACAATAACATAGATTCAAGTATTAACTGAAAACCAGCCAGCAACATAAACATCTAACATAAAAAGACTGAAGTAAATTACTGACGGCATGACTTGATGAAATATTTTGCAGTCTCTCAAAGTGTAATCATGTCAATTAAAATTGTGACAACTATAACATGGAAATGTTTCATAATCTAATAAATAAGAAAAATTCAAATTATATGCATCATAATTAAAAATGAGTACAATAATATATATGTGTGTGTGTGTGTGTATATATATAGATATAGATATATATCTATACATATATATTTTTTTAACAGAATGCCAAAAAGAAAATCAACTGTTTTAGGGGTAGTAACCCAAATACTTAACAATTTACTTAATAACAATTCTTAAATTATTTTGTAATTTAAGAGAGAAAGTTCTACCATACTAAGGAAACTAGGGGTCCCAGGATGCAAACTCGATATACTCTCAGGAAGAGGACCACACCTCTCTTTTACTGCTCACTTTGGCCTTAACTGAGAACGCTCATGCACTTCTTATCACAATGACCTATGACAACCCAGACCCCAGCTTTCCAAGGACCAAGAAACCAGCTCAACTAGTCTTCTGATCACCCCCATGAACCTGCGGGGGATGAATGTGCAAACTACCCTAACTCAAGAAACAACAATGTTTTACTTTAGCAATCAATAAGTAGCCAAGCCTAAGTTTAATTATAAACCCTAAAAGTATATAGCATTGTCTCATTAAAGTCTCTGGGACTAGTATTAAAAATGTATCAAAAAATAATTTTAGCACTGATGCCCCACAAGGACAATATTAAAACAGTCTTCTAACTGTTTTTCTGTAGTATTACCATTTTCTTAGTTTAATACTGAATGGCCAAGATACTATAATGGACCAAGAAGATTACTAACTGTGAAATAATAAATACTCAAGACTAAAATGTTATTCTTAGGGCATTTCAGCAAAAAACAAATAATTTGAAGGACTAATACAACCATTAGGAAAAAAGTTTAACCTTTTGTTTCCTTTGATATGTTCTTGGCATCTAGATCCTCAAAAATGCAGATCTATACAGTCATTCATGACAATACACACACAGTAGATAACAGGAAAAACAAACAATTTAATACTTAACCCGTTCATCAGAGCACTGGGTGATCAACACTCAAGAATGCTGACACAAAAACTGCAGGACCTCTGAAGATCCAATCATATGCAGATAGGTTGAATCCCTGTGCAGTTACTCATTCAAAACAGAAGTGGAAGATTAACCTACCCGCACTTCTCTTCAAACAAACTGACAAAGCGTCAGGCAGTCTGTTTGGAGTAGGTTCACCATCATCCAGTCTGCTCCAGAAGTAGCCAATTCAGTCAGGTCACCACTGCTGCACCAGTGCCCTACTTCCTCCACCTTGTCCCACCTCATCTTGCTGACCAGACACCCTCCTCTAGATTAAGTCTCTTTTGTCTTTTCCTCAGGCATTATCAAGTTCTTGCTTTGTAAATAAGGCTCTCCCAGACCTTACTCACCTGCAGTTCACTGCACTGGGTATCACCCAAATAGCCCATCAGAGCTCTTTATAATTTCTGAAAGAGAGAGAAGGAACCTTTTAATACATACTAGAAAACACCACTGCTGATGTATCAGTTCTGAAGCATTTGTATCCAGTGGTCACAGCATATAGTCCTTTGGTCCACAGTACTTCAATAAAATGTAGCATAACCAGCCAGGACCAAGAGTCCTGAGATAAGGGTCCAGAGATAAAAGTTTGGTTTAATGTTGCTACTAATCAGCTGTGTGACCTTGGGCAAGTCACTTGACTTCTCCAGGCCTCAATTTCCTCATCTGGAAAATAAGACAGACTAGATAGAAGCAGCAGAGCATACTGCAATGGAAAGAGAACGCCCTTTCCAAGGCACAACGCCAGCACCACTACTTACTAGTCTTGCGACGTTATGTTCGTTAATTCACATTTAACCTAAATTTCCTCTGCAAAGCAGAAATAACAGCTATCTTGGAGTTGTTCTGAAAACTAAAGGAAAGATAATGAGTTATAACAAGCCTATAGTAAGTATACTGTGCATCTCATCATAAAATTCCACAGATGATAATTACCAACATTACTCCCAGCCCTAAGGTTATGTGAATTCAATTTCCAATTATTTATTTCCTTACAAGATCAACAAATCAAAACTTTACCAACCTGACAATGCAATTAACTGTTTGAGTGTTTCACTAACAATTCAATTACAGTTATCTTAAACTAATGGAAGTTTAAGATTATCAATATTAATTAACATTACAGGAAATAAGGGCGGAATCCCTGCCTGACATCTAAACGGGTTCAGTGGCCATGCCTTCCCTGACTTCTCCCTCTGCTTTCACTACTGCCCGGGCACCTAGGCAAGAGAGGTCTTCCAAACACCACGTAACACCAACTGCTTTCTACGGTCAGATTAGGGGGACGCGGCTAAAGATGGAGGAAGGAGAGCAGAGGCTTTTTATCTTTTTTCCTACATACACTTAGCACTGCTCCGATCTGTTTACCATAGCATGCATCAGTTTTACATAAAAATAATAATTTTTTTAACTATATTAGTTACACATATTGCCTACTGAAAGGAAGCTCGCCTCACAGGAATATTTTCACCACAAGGAGAATATCGACAGAAGAAAGCAAAAAGGCAAATTCAGATGTTCCGAGAACACCTAAAATATGGCACAAAAATCACAAACATTCACACGTCACAATGGTTTACTCAAAAAAATTTGCCGTGCATTCTTTGAAGAACCTAATGATGAATCAGAGTTTTGGAGAGTCAAAACAAGTTGAACACACAAATTCTGGCTTTACCATACAACTTCCTGCCCCTGGAGAAACTGACCCAGTACAATTTACACCAGGAAACAAGTTGGTATGACTCTTTAGTAGTACGCTGAAAAACTTTCAATTTGCTTTATACAATTGGTAGCTTTTAAAATAAAGATATATACATATATAAATATACATGTACACATATATATACATATAAATTAAAAATCTTCATGTTATATCTACTATTTATTTTTGAAAGAGGAATGTTAACTCCATTAAATTCAGTGTGGCTCGAGAGGATAATGTCCGCCACCGGGGAAGCGACAGACCACTAAGTCTTGCGCTGCTCCTAGCCAAGGCTGCCGAAGCCGCCGACTACACCCAGCAGTTTAAATGAACTGCAAGCTGCTGTGGCCGCGCTCTCCACACATGTCATACTTCTCTCCTAGAAAACAATTCAAACTATTGCTTAGAAATCAAATTATATTTGCGTGTATACTTATCTAAGTTTATGGAAATAAACAGCCATAACAATTTGTTTATAATTTTTTAAGTAGCTCCTCCCCATTTCTTGTTTACCGACAAGTTGATAAACTTGGCCCCAAATCTACTATGCATTTAAAACTGCTACGCATTTAAAACAACAGGCAAAGGACCTTACTTCTTGTGCTGGGCCTGCATTTAGAATCTTAAATATAATTTGATAATTATATTATAGACTATAGATAATTATAGACTAATTTGCATTTAATATCAATACCATGCCTACTTCTTAAACAGAGAACAAAAATGCATGTGTAAGATCTGGTCTACTTATTTGTAGGTCCCTCTGCAATATTCTTAGCCTTTCATGAATATGCTCTATATTTTTAAACTACACAAGGCCTTTGCAAGTAGGAATGATTTCCCCTGCTATTTTGGCATCACTCCCTTCTCCAGTAAAACACTGGACTGTCCATAAATGTATACAGACTTTAAAACAATGTAGATTGAATACTTATGGTATTAGAAATGAAACTTCTTGCTAACAACTGCAAAAATCAAGCACACCAGCTGATAGAGGCACTTACTGACTCCCCAAAACTCCCGCCTTACCTAAAAATAGTGTCCCAGCTTCCCAGCCAAAAGGACAGACTAAAAAAGCTGTGTCTTCATTCAGCTCAAAGACACAGACCCCGCTTCACCACAAACTTCAATACTATGGCATTTCCCATTTTAGAATGCTTCGTGTGACAACCTGTTCGGTGGCCAACCACCAACTTCACTTTGAAGTGAATACTAACACTTCACATGGTCTACATGTGTGAAAATTGTGGAAAATGTCTTGACACAGCTCAGGCCAAACAACACTAGCCACACAAGATTATCTATTTCTAAATATTCCCTTTTGGATTATAAACAAACATCTCCATAGGCCCAAAAGTAGATCATTGGTTCTTTCCACAAAGTAATATGTATTAAAAAAAAAAAAGATAAAAGGTACAGTTTGGGAGGTCTAAGGCATGAATATGCCTCCATCTGTAAGTTGAAAATAAATAAATTTTAAAATCCATATTTGCTCTGCTAAGAATAAAAATAAATGTAATACACACAAGCACTTCTGAGTTTCAAACACAAGCAAATGTGGTGTGTGCACTTACAAAAAGATCTTGGTTTATGTCCACCTTCCTCTCCCAAGTTTTTTTTTTAAGGCAAAAATGTCAATTGTATGCCTCAATCTGGAATAAAATAAAGCACAGCTTACTCTTCTTAAACAGATGTGTGATAGAGATGAAAACTTTGTGAGTGGACTTCAAAATTCAAAGGCTACCCAGATGTGTTAAAGGAAAAAAAAAAAACGCTGCAGTAACCAATCTACCGTAACAACTTACATTTTCTCAATAAACCATAGTAAAATATTTTACAGACACACTCACACACACTGTAGTATAGTACATCTACGATGACTAAAATAAAAAATAAATAAAAAGATATATTTTTAAAGTTGAGAAAATTGCTTGTGAAGAATGTAAAATTAGCAAACCACTCTCCTTCTCACCAGTACAGAATACTGACTGTTCATTGACACTATATTAATAATGTTCTATAAATCCAAAGCCTTATAAGTTAGATTAAATAAAGCAACACTCTGAATTCACACACTACATGTGACCAGAAGATAATGACAAGCCAGTCTCATCCCTAATAACCTATAACCAAAATGCAACACTATCATTTTTATTTCCAAATAATTATGAGAGAGACAAGCACTGTTCCATTTTTCAGAAAATAAAAGCAGGATGTGCCTGAAATAACGCTTTCCAATGGAAAGGGTGTACTTTACACGAGTCCCACAAACTGCAGACATACAAAATCCACATACACAATCACTAACACTCAATGCAGACTAAGTGATGGACACCAAAGCACAGATAAAATTAAGACATTCAATTAAAGTTACACAAGGGAATTTAAATAGGCAAACTATAATTACCCCTGGTGAAGATACTAATCAAGGATGGCTGCAAATAACACTTGGCTCTGGATAAGCTCCAGTAGTTGAAAAGTTTGGTATACTTGACACAGTTGTCCTTTCCAAATCTAGCCCTGCCTCTACTCCCATTTGACTGAGTGAGTGATTTGGAAATAAAGATGGCCCCATCAAATTACTTAGTTTCAGTCTCACCCTCATGACTTGATTAAAATAAAGAAGGAAAAAAGGTAAATCATTTTTAACTGCAGTCTCACCTTACACATCTCACCAGCACTGTAGTTCTTTAGTGATCAATTACTTCATCCAATTCCTGAGATAAACAGAAAAGTATAATGTGTCTATACAACACCAGTAAGAGACATGATCAGTAGCAAACATTCTATCAGCCTGAAGTGAAAGGGCATATAAATTTCAAATGGAAAAAGTTACCAAAATGGTATACAGTATGCAGCTTTGTAAATGAGTCTGTTTGCTTTACTTTAAAACAAAAACATTTCCTCTCTGTGTGATAAAAGAATAATTATAAAGTGCTCTTAAAATCCAAACATAAAAATGTCATATCTGACTGACCTTACTTTCAAAACATGAAATGAAAAAAAAGGAGAAAAAAGAAGAGATGAAGGAGAAGAAATCCATTCATAAGAGTTTAAGAGAGGGCAAAATTAACAACTAGCCAGGACGACGCCTTCCTCCCCCCTCCCCCCGCCCAACTCCAGGAATCCACTGTCTCTGGAGTTCCACATCTATGAACGATTTGCCTGAAAAGTGTAAGTGGTGAGGGTGAAGGAACAACAATTTTGAGTTTCAAACAAAACCTGAGGGTCTCAATCCAAGAAGAATCCGAAGACCCTGATTTCCAACCCTGGCTGGAG
Source organism: Lagenorhynchus albirostris (assembly GCF_949774975.1). Lineage (NCBI taxonomy): Eukaryota > Metazoa > Chordata > Mammalia > Artiodactyla > Delphinidae > Lagenorhynchus > Lagenorhynchus albirostris. Next base: position 60,044,650 of record NC_083114.1, read on the forward strand.
GATCCTCAGCAAAGGGGAGGGTGCAGAAGCCTCAAATAATTTGGGGGGAGAGCAATCAAAGTTCCTTAGATAAAACTGCGGTCCCTTAGCTCAAGAAAAGGGAAGTCTTGAAGGAATCTCCAGGAAAGGATCCTCTGTTTTTATTTTTGTTGATGTGCTTGTGGGCCAATGAGAATTTCCGAGGAGGGGGCGGAGAAAGGGGGTAAAGAAAGTAAAGCTCAGGCAACAGCCCTCGGCGGGGGAGGGAGGGGTGCACCCCTGACCCACTTTTCCCCGCGCCCACCCTCCGGCCCCCGCCCCACCCCGCGTGGAAGTCCGAGCCCAGAGGGGGCAATCGAGCGGGGCGTGGGAGGCCTGCACGCTCCCCACCCCCAGCCGCGACCCGGAGGAGGCGAGCGTGCAAGGCGGCTCGACTCCCCCTCCCGGAGTGCCGTGGGCTGGACAAACCTCCCTCAGGCTCGCGGCCGGGGTCTGCGAGGCCCCCTCCACGGCCTGGGCCGAGGGCTCCGCGGCCCCCAGCGGAGGGGAAGGGGGCCGGGGAGGGGAAGAAGCTGTAAACAGCCCCAGCGTCCGGGCCTCGCCTCGAAGAGCCCCGCTTCCCAGGCCCCGCCGCGGGCCGTCTGGGCCCCAGGCCCGCCCCGGGGCCGCCCTTCCCGGGACTCGGAGGACCGGAGGGGAGTCCGGTCCCCTCTCCGGAGGGCTCCGGCAGCTCGCGGAGCGGTCCCAGCAGCAGAGAAGGGGGAAGTCAGGACTTACCTGTCATTACTTTCTACGCCATCTTGGATCCACTTGTCAACGTCCCCACAAAGCATTATGGGTAAGAAAGAGCCTTTAAAGTGACTCCCCCCCTCCCTCGGCCTCGGACTCCCGCCTCCCGCCGCCGGCGCCGCCCCTCGGGCCGCACCTCCCGCCCGGAAAGTTGCCCCGGGTGGCTGGGAGGCCCTCCTCCCTCCCCCGTACTGTTTGCCTTTAAAATTCCCCCCTCCATGTTTAAAAACGTGGCTTTGGGTCTTTCCCGTCGCTCCTGCCCCGGCCTCCCTTCCCCCCACCCTTCGCCTCCACGCCGGTTCCTTGTACCCCGCCGCCCTCCTGTCCTGGCAGACACCCCACGTCTGCATTTAATCAGCCCGAGGTTTCCCTGCTGCTGGCAGCAAAGAGCTGCTCATTGATTTATTTATGCGTCTGTTATTGCTCTAGATCTTCGGTGCCCGGAGGCGGGCTTCTGCTTCCCGCCCCCGGGCAGCCGGGGGTCGCCCTCGGGGCCCCGGAGCCCGGCAGCCCTGCAAACCAACCGGCGCTCTGACTGCCGCATCCGCGGATGTAAAGATGCCTCTGTCCTGCCAAACCGTTCTGGGGCCGTCGGGCTCCGGAACCTGGGCGGACACTGGGTCCCCGAGCCAACCGGCATCGCAGCGCGTTAGGGAGGGGGAGGGGAGTACTAAGCGAAAAGCAACTTTTACCCCTGTTGACTCTCCCTTCCGCTGTCTCCTCCCCTCGGCCGGTAATGCGATCCGCGACCCTCTAGATGGGGACCCCACCCCTCCCCTAGGAATGTGGTTTTGGGCTCTGCCGAATCCACCCTTTTACAGTCCGGGCTGCTTGCGAACTGGGACTTCCCGAGGCAGGTAACTCGGGGGCGCAGATTGCGAGCTCTGGCCGGGGAGCAGAGGCGCGCCAGGGCTCGAGGGAGGGTCCGGGAGAGGGGCCGGGGCCGGAAGGAGGGTGCGCCCGCCGCAGTCCACCTGCCGGGTCCCAGCCGGGCGGCGAGCGCTGGCGGCCGGGCGAGCGAAGGACCGCGGGCAGCACTCCGGCCCAAGGCTGGTGGGGGGACGCTCAGGTCGCCTGGCTGCGACGGGGCGCGCTGGAAGTAGGGGCGCCGAGATGCTAGCCGGGGAACCAAGCGAGCGACCCCGCAGCCCACGCCCGTCGCCTGGGCCTCTGCTCCTGCCCGAGGGCTCGCTGCAGGGGAGCTGAGCCCTCTCGCGATGCTCGCCGCCCGTTTTCGGTTGCGCGGGCGAGCAGAGCATCCGCCCGCGCCCTCGCGCGGTGGTCCCCTTGCCCCGGGGCCCGTTGGTCAGTCCGCCGCACTCTCACCTCCCATTGCCACTGGTCTCTGCTTTGCAGACTTTGGGGGCCTACTCTGGTTGCTTTTTTGTTTCCCCCAAGCAAATTTTGACCAAGAGGTGTCCAAGGGAAAATTCCTCCAGGACACCAAGACTTGCGAAATTGTATTCGGTATAAAATGCTGTTGAAAGGCTCTGAAATTAGAAGAATGCACAGGCATTAAAGCCCTCCTTCGGTGCACGGGGAGGGCCTGGGACCTTCGGGTCCACCCAAGGGTTTTATGCTCCTCCAGACCCTACGAGAAGCCTCTCTCGAGGAACCTGGACGGTTGCTGACAGAAGCCCTGCCCCCGGGGAGCTAAAAACTCCACCAGGCAATTGTCCCGGCCAAGTGAGAAGAGTGGGGTGTAGACTCATTAAGGGATTGGCCCGGGGTCAGCAGTGAGGGAGGGAGCGAGGTGGTGAGTCACTGCAGGCCTGCTGAGAACGCAGCGTGCCGGGAGGGCCCTCGCCTGAGTCACCAATTCTCTGAGCTCCGAGTGAGTTGGGAAACTGGAGCCCGGAGCCAAGTTCTTGGACAATCCAGGCCCCGCCGCCATGCGGGGCCGTGGGCTGGGGGCGGGGAGGCAGCGCTGCTCGCGACCCTCTGCCGCTGCCCGCTGGAAAATGAGCCGCCCCGCCCGTCTGGTGAAGGCTCCAAAGTCTCTTCTTTACGCGGTAGCCAGTTACTGTTTCCAGTCCCCCTTCTGCACCTAGTCAGCCACTCCTATGCACTGACTTATTGGTTGCTTTGTGTTTACCCGGCACCTTAATATGTGTGGTCTGAGTTTCCTGTAATTCAGCACTCAATAAGCTGACGGCAAGGACTGTACCTCGCCGACGTTTCTTTAGTAGGTGCTTTTCTTGGCCTTGCATAGGCCTGGACCCAGAGAAGAGTTTGATATATGTGATTGCCAGACCCACCCTTTCGTCCAATACAACGTGCATCCTGGCCCATCCTAGTGCAAGATGCCACCTGTGGCCTCAGCTAGAAAACCCTCCTAACTCCTTTCGCTGCCTCCACTCTGGCCCCTACTGTCTGCTCTCCATCTGACCAACCCAGTGAGGTCTGCGAAATGTCACGTGAGTCCTCTGCTTAAACCCACGGGAGGTGTCCTCGCCACACTTAGAATAAAATCAAATTCTTAACCATAGCCTACGAGGTCCTGTGTGAGGGGGCCCCTCGCCATGATCAGCACACTGGCCTTCAACAGTCCCCTGCAGCACTGCAAGCCTCCCTCCAGCCAGATCCTTGACCCCCAGATCTGATGGCTGTCATCCTTTTAGCACTCAGGTCTCAGCTCAGATGTCCCCTCCTGGAAGAGAATTTTCATGATCCCCTTCACCAAAGCAGGGCATTCTCTGTTCTTTTACCCTGGATTAGGAATGTTCTTGTTTGTCTATCTGTTGATTGTTTATTATCTGCCCCGGCCCCCTCGGAGTATAAGCTCCATAAGGGCACAGGCCTTGTCTAGCTTGTTCACTCAGGGCCCGGCACATATATAGGCATTCAGCAAAGAATTGTTGAATGAATGACCAAACCTTTATGAGAGCAAGGGGTGGTGGTGAAAGAGTGCAGAAGCATGGAATGAGCAGCTGAGGGCCCTGCCCATCATCAGACCACTGGGATTGTACACAGCTAGAGGCAGGCAGGTAGGAGCAGAGTTGGGGGAAAACAGACCCCTTGGTCACCATTTAATGGTGCTCCATTCTGATTCTGATCTGATGAACCACAGCCCCAAATAATTCCCTACTCACGCCCGCTTCCTTCCCTCACTTTTTTTCTCCCCATCCCCAGCAATGGCTACATCTTATTCTGCCCAGACCTAAGGCTCAGTCCTTGGGTCTCTCTTTTTCAACTACACTGCCTGCCCTTCTCTTTCGGTCTCAAGGCTTTGAATAGCGTCTTTACCCTGAGAAAGGACTCTGAACCTGTAGCTCAAGCCCAGGGCTTTCTCCTGAGCTTCAGACTCTAATCCAGCAGCTTCTTAGCATCTCCATGTGAAACTCATATGGACGTCGCAAGCTCAACATGTCCAGAGGTGAGTTCTTGACTCCCCCCCCTCACAAACGTGCTCCACCATGGTGTTCCCTGGCTCCATCTCTTAATTGCTCAGGCCACAGTCACTCCTATCTTTCTCTCAAACTCCATCTTCAATCCATCTACAAATCCTGCTTTGCCTTCAAAATGTATCTAGCAACTGACATCTCTCATCACCTCCATTGTTGCCACTCTGGTCCCATGCACTTTTATCTCCTTCCCTTTGCCCCCATTCAGTGTATTCCCAACATAGCCACCACACTGGTCTCGATAAAGTGCAGATTGAATCCTAGCTCTCCTCTGCTCACGCCCATCTGATTTCTTCTCATCTCATTCAGAGGATGAAACTAGAGTCCCACACGATTTGCCTCTGATTTGTTTGACCTCATCTCCTGCCTCTCTCCGCTGGCTCTGTTTCAGCCATAATGGGCTCCTTTTTGAGTGTTTCCTCTTCCAGTACCACCGTCTCCCCTGTATTCACATGGTTCACTCCTCTGCTTCCTTCAAGCTTTGCTTAGCCCAGTGAGCCCATCTCTTGCCAGTCTACTTAAAATTTCAATACTCCCCCCTCCCAGACACTCTTATTTCTTTCCTGCATTTTTCTCATAGCATTTATCACCTCCTGAAGTAATAAATAATTTGTTATTCAGTTTCTTGTCTGTATCTTTCCATGTGAAGAATCAGTTTGCTATCACCAAAGACTTGTGTTTGTTACTGGGAACTACATTTCCCAGCCATGCCCTTGCCTTTGGGGCCATGTGACTAGTTCTTGCCAATAGACGTGAAGCAGAAGTGTGACTCTGAATGAGCAGGACAGATCTGCATGACCAAAAATACATGCAAGGACTCTCAGCTGAGCAGACAACAGACCTTATGTTAACCTGCTGAGAAGTTGTGATCTGTTTGTTATAGCATTTAGCACCTCAATCACTGTACCTTGGATACAGTGGCCCACTAGAACAGAAGCTCGGTAAGGGCAAGGGCTTGTGTAGGTTTTGTTCATTTGTTTATCCTCAGTGCCCAGAACAGAGCTTGGCATATAGTGGGTACCTAATAAATATTTGTTGAGTGAATGAATTAATTTCCTTTTCCATGACCAGTCATGAAAATAAGTGAATGGTTGGCAAGGAAAGGACAATGTGAAAGGAATTTTTTGTTTGTTTGCTTGTTAAACGAGTAGTAACTCTGGATTTCTACAGAAGTACTGGCTACAGGTCTTGGTAAAGCTAAATGGAGCTTCCTTTAATTCTGTTCTCCCTGCTTCATCTTTCTCTTTTCTTCTTCCCACTTTTCTGCCTTCTCCATCTCTATCCCTCTAGGTCCTCCTTCTCTCTCCCCTTCTTCTTCCACTCCTTTTTCTTCCATGGATTTTCTTCTCTTTTTATTCTCACTTAATCTAAAAAAAAAAAAAAAATTCACTGCCTGTTAATTTGAGCTACTGCGAGTACTCAGCCAGGATATCTACTCCAGGTTACTTAAAATATAGACGTGGGAAATAACGTGGGTTAAAAAATAAAGAAATATTAAATCCGTGGACTCCTACTCTCCTTCTACCTTTAAGGCCCACTTCATTTCTTCTTGAAATACAGAAAAGAAGTGATGGTGGTCCAGATAATTCAGACTAACCCTCCCACTAAGTACTACTAAAACAAAATAGACAACGTATTCCTCAAAACATCTGCTTGGAAACATCTGGCAGGTTAACAAAAGTGAAAACTATCAGGGGTAGACAGAACAGGGAGGTGATTCTGAGATTTGGGGTCCTTGTGCCCTAAGGTCCTTTGCTTTTGACAGCAACTTAAGTCCAGAGTATCACCTCGCACACATTAAGACAACTGTTATCAAAACAAAAACAAAAAACAGAAAATAACGAGTGTTGGCAAAGATGTAGTGAAATTAAAATACTTGTGCATTGCTGGTAAGAATGTAAAATGGTGCGACCACTATGGAAAACATTACGGCAGTTTCTCAAAAAATTAAACAGAGTGACCATATGACCCAGCACTTCCACTTCTGGGTATATACCCAAAAGAATTGAAAGCAAGGACTCAAACAAATATTATATACTCATGTTCATAGCAGCATTATTCACAATCGCAAAAAGGTGGGAGCAACCCAAGTGTCCATCAACAGATGAATAGATGTTTTTTTAATGTGATACATACACACAATGGAATATTACTCAGCCTTAAAAAGGGAGGAAATGCTACACATGCTACAACATGGATGAACCTTGACAACATTGTGCTATGTGAAATAAACCAGCAGCAAGAAACAAATTACTGTCTGGTTGTATTTGTATGAGGGCATCTAGAGTAGACAAGTTCTTACAGAGTAGGAAGGGTGATTGCCAAGCAGCGGGTGGGGAGGAAGGATGGCGAATTGTTAACTGGATACACATACAGCGTCTTCAGTGTGGTAAGATGAAAAGACTTCTGGAGATTAATTGCAGAACAATGTAAATGTACTTTACTGTACACTTTAAAGTGACGAAAATGGTCAACTTCATGTTAACAGAATTTTTACCGCAATTTTTAAAAATTTTAATGGTTAAGACAGTAAATTGTATGTGCATTGTACCACAATTTTTGAAAGAAGAACAAAAATTTAAAACGACAAACCATGCAAAAACTACCAAAAGAAAGTAGGCATTATGGCAAAAAAGCATGACTGGAGTAAAGAGGGTTGCTTCATAATGATGGTATGCTTCATTCACCAAGGAGACATAACAGTTCTGAACTTGTGTGTGCCTAATACACATAGCCTCAAAATATAGAAAGCAAAACCATGGACAGAATTGCAAGAAGGTAGAGACAAATCTACAAATATAGTGGAAGATGCATATATCAGTAACTGTTAAAACGAGCAGATGGAGAGCTAGTGAGAAATAGATCTGAACAACTGGATAAGCAGACCTTACCTAATAGATATATAGAGAATACTGCACCCACAACTGCAGATCACAAATTCTCAAGTCTACATGGAATGTTTCTGAAAATGCTGGGCCATATAGCAAGTCTCAACAAATTCAAATGCTCTAAATCATACAGAGTACATTCTCAGACAGTGATGCAGTTAAGATAGAAAACAAGAAAAAAAGTAAAAAATATCTACATATTTGAAAATTCTATATACTCCTAAATAACTCATGGATTTAGAAAATCACAGTGGGAACTAGAAAATATTTTACACTGGAAGTTTTTGAAAATATTACATCCCAGAATTAAGATGTAGCTAGAGCCATGTGAACATGGAAAGTTTTTAAAAGCATGTAATAAAAAATGAGCCTGAAATAAGAATAAGCAAAGTAGGGGCTTCCCTGGTGGCGCAGTGGTTAAGAATCTGCCTGCCAGTGCAGGGGACACGGGTTCGAGCCCTGGCCCAGGAAGATCCCACATGCCGCGGAGCAACTAAGCCCGTGTGCCACGACTACTGAACCTGCACTCTAGAGCCCGCGAGCCACAGCTACTGAGCCCGCACGCCTAGAGCCGGTGCTCCACAACAAGAGAAGCCACCTCAGTGAGAAGCCTGTGCACCGCAACAAAGAATAGCCCCCGCTCACCAGAAGTAGAGAAAGCCCACGCTCAGCAATGAAGACCCAGCACAGCCAAAAATAAAATAAAATAAATACATTAAAAAAAAAGAATAATTAAAGGCTTCCCTGGTGGCACGTGGTTGAGAGTCCGCCTGCCGATGCAGGGGACACGGGTTCATGCCCCGGTCCAGGAGGATCCCACGTGTCGCGGAGCAGCTGGGCCCGTGAGCCATGGGCGCTGAGCCTGCGCGTCCGGAGCCTGTGCTCCGGAACGGGAGAGGCCACAACAGTGAGAGGCCCGTGTACCGCAAAAAAAAAAATTAAATTAAAAAAAGTTAGTTTCCTTTCTGAAGATATAAAGGAAGCTTAAAAAAAAGTATAAGCAAAGTATTCTTCTGAGAGATTTCTTTAAGCACAAAGAAAGTGCAAATAAATGGAAACAGTCAAAAGTTAATTCTTTGAAAAGACTAATGAAATTAATAAACTCCTCCTGGGACTAATTAAAGCACAGATAATGCCAAAAAATGAAAAAGGGAACATTTCTACAGATTTTTCAATCATTAAAAAGACACTGAGATAACGTTATAGCAGCTGTATGCCAATAAGTCTGAAAATTTGATTGAAATGGAGAAGTTCCTTGAAAATACACCTTTCCAAACTGGCACAGTTATAATATAAACCGGACTAGTCTTGTATCTACTATTTTAAACTAGGTCTATAATTTAAAATCTTCCTGCAAAGGAAACTCCAGGCCCAGACAGCTCCATCAGTGAGTTCACTGAGTTATATTTAAGGAAAAACTAGCACCAATCTAATTTTCCTTCAAAGAATAGAAAAAGGAAATAATCTCTAACCATCCCATGAGGTCCGCACAACCTTGATACCAAAACCTAACAAAGACATTACCAAAAGGAAAATTAACAGGCTAATCTCACTCATAAACTTTAATGTAAAACTACACAAATGATCAGCAGAATGAATCCAGCAATATGTAAAGACGTTAATATACATCACAACCAAGGTGGGCTTTTCTATGAATGTCAGTTTAGTTTAACATTCAAAAATCAGTCAGAAAAAAATGTTGAATAAAATTCAGCACTATTTATGATTTTTTTTAATGTATGTACTAGCAAAGTAGGAATAAAAAGGAATTTTCTGAGCTTGATGAAGTGTGTGCAGAATTTTCAACAAACACACCAAATAGTGTAGAAACCTACAAGCATCATACCAAGTAGTGAAATGTTGAAAGCTCTCCCTTTGAACTGGCAACAATGATGCCTGCTCTGACCACTTCTATTTACCATCATGATGGAGGACCAAGCCAGTGCAGAAAGCAGTACAAGAAAAAAGTAAAAGGTATATGTTTGAAAAAGAAGAAACACTGTTTACAAGATGACCTGATACATATGTTTAAAAATCCACAAGTATACAATTAGAATTAACAAATGAGGTAAGGTTACTAATATCAATATTAAAATGTATTTCTACATACTAGTATATACTATATAAAACAATAATCAGGTAGAATATAAAAAGTTTAAAAAGATATACATGCACACCAATGTTCATAGCAGCACTATTTACGATAGCCAAGACATGGAAGCAACCTAAATGTCCATCGACAGATGAATGGAATATTACTCAGCCATTAAAGAATGAAGTAATGCCATTGCAGCAACATGGATGGACCTAGAGATTATCATACTAAGTGAAGTAAGTCAGAGAAAGGTAAATATTATATGATCTCACTTATATATGGAATCTAAAAAAAGATAATACAAATGAACTTATTTACAAAACAGAAACAGACTCGCAGGCATAGAAAACAAACTTATGGTCACCAAAGGGGAAGGGGGCGAGGGATAAATTAGGGGTATGAGATTAACAGATACACACTACTATATGTAAAATAGATAAACAGCAAGGATTCACTGTAGAGCACAGGGAACTATATTCAATATCTTGTAATAACCTGTAATGGAAAAGAGTCTGAAAAAGAATATATATATATGTATATATGGCTGAATCACTTTGCTGTACGCTGAAAACTAACACAATATTGTAAATCAACTATAGTTAAAAAAATTTTTTTTAAATAACGGGGAATCACCAAAAAAAAAAAATCTTACAACAGTGGTAAAATAGTGAATACATAGGAAGGAATCTGTTGGAATGTGTACCAGAACTCCATGCAGAACTAACCATTGTGGAAATCGACATAAATGAGAGGCATCACGTGTGGCAGACATGGAGCTGTCATCTAGATGCCCTTCAAGAAAGAGCTGTCTGCTCAGCCATGCGGATGCGGCCTGCACGCAGCCTCCAGCTGCAGAGAGCTGCCTTGCCTGAGAGCAGCATACATCCAGTGACACACACGGGACAGGGACATACTTAGGGCCATTTTCAGCTAATGCACGCTATTCCAAAGCTCTTGGCCACTCCCTGCCGCGCTGACAGAGTGTCATGGGGCCAGCATTGCTGTTTGACCCTTTGCTGTGCCTGACCTTGCTGCCTCCCCTCCCTTCCCCAAGTGTCAAGCCCTCATAAACATCTTGCACCTCAAAGTCGGTCTTTGCCTCTGCTTCTGAAGACTCTCACCCATGACGGCTGGCTCAGGAGAGATCTGAGGAAGCAGGTGATAAGATGGGGTTCAGAGCCAGCCAGCAGGTCTCCCTTACTGATGGTAGGTGGGTGGGACTCAGACAGCCCTTGGCACAAGGTGCTGGTCCTGTTGGCACATGAGGAAGGTGTCCTGGTCGAAATGAAAGCATTGGCAGAGGTCGCGTAGCAGGCCCTTGAGACTTACGAGGAAATAGTGGCTACAGAGATGGTCGGTTTGGATGGCTATTGACATGCATCATCGATGCTCTACAGAGAGGCGATAAAGAGTTGAAGGTAATGGGCAGTTGAAAGCCAGGTGTGAAAACCAGAGGCCTCCTTGGTTGCATAAAATGAAGCTCTCGTCTCCTGCAGCGACAAGGCAGAGAAAGCTAGGGACAAAGACAATGAAGATTAAACGCCCAGCAGAGGCCGGTCAGGCCCTGGATGGGATAGAGACATATGGGCAATGACACTGAAGGTTTTGGCTTCCTGGACTCCTGTGGACCTTCTGAGCCTGCAGAAGTGGCCCATCATCCCCGAATCCCCAGTAAGAGCTAGCACTCCCTCTTGCTGGAACACCATGTAGAAGAGCCTGGGTTCCTCGGAATTCCCCCTCCTTGGTCACTATGCCTATCGCTAGCTTAAGTCACAGTCTGTGGCAGCTAGGGACATGCTGAGGGATTATATCCCACAAAAGTGCTGCAAGCCCTAGCCAGTATGCCGGGGACTGGATTCTAAGGGCGCTTGATCCAGGGGGCCAGAATATAAATGTGGGTTCAGAGGAGTCTATTGACTTGGCAGTGCTCTCCTGGGATACAGGATTCAACATCCTGGTAAGGGTCTCGGGTGCAAACTCACCATTAGAAAAGTTGAAATCCCAGAATTGCCAGGAAAGAAGGTGGAGGAGAAAATTAAGAAGCTTAAGAATGAGCTGTGTAGACCTGAAAGTGCCGGACACACCCAGTCCTCCTTCAGGGAAGGACACGCTGCCCAGCTGTGGGGAATGCGGAGCCTGGACGTGCAGCTCCTGGGGGCCTGCCTCAGCTGCTGAGTGCTGCTTTGCCTAGGGTCACTCTCTTCCGGCCCTTCCCGGGCAGCCTGGGTTTCATGACTCAGCATGGACATTTCAGCCCAACACTGGACACTCTCACAACAATAAATGCTCCAAAACACACCAGGGTAGCCAAAGCTTTGTCAGGTCTGGATCTGATTTCTTCCTCTGCCCAATTCTGCTGCTTTCCTTTTCCCTCATAAACTCCTGTGCTCCAAACTCCATTAAACATCTGTTTCTGGACACCCTGACCTGCATACCATACTCCTGGGTTTAAAGACTCAAAAACGTTTCAAGAGGTCAGTTCACCTGCAAATGCCCTATAGATTATATACAACCATATCAAAATCTCCAAATATTGATCTTCTTGCAATATTTTTGCTCATATAACACATTTATTTCCAAAGAGTGTTGCCCATAGTAAGTTTTTGAAAATAGAAAGTAAACAAATATTCTGTGGGACTATATTCAAGGATTGACAGATTTGGAGGAGAAACACTTTATATACTATACAATATATATATGGTCAGGACAAAAGCAAATGTTATAAAAAAGTATAAAATAGACCAAAAGATACAAACACAATAGAATGATAAACCAATTCTGGAATTTATTAGGAGATGCAGAGGGCTAGGGATTATCAAGACGCTCTTGAAGAAACAGGAAGTAGGTGGACTTGCTCTACCAGATGTTAAAACTTACTATAAAGCTACAGAAATGAAGACAATGTGGTTTGGGTACAAATACATACAAAGAAGAGAGAACACAGAGACGAGCAGATCCTATCTGAATGTTTGATTTACATCAAAGGTGAAACTGCAGACCAGTGATGGAAGTCTTTGTCATTATATGGTTCTAGGACAGTTGGATGCCCTTACAGAAAAACATGAAACCTTACCTCCACCCCACCCCATAAACAAAAATTAACTCCAGGTGGATTGTAGATCTAACTATGAAAGACAAGACAATAAAGCTTCTAGATCAGTACAGACCAAGAGAAAATGGAAATATTCTCTCATCTGTGCTGTTCAATACAGGCAACTGAAGGGCTGAATATTTTAAAATTTTATTTCATTTTAATTAACTTTCATTTAAATGGCCACAAGTGGCTGCCATATTGGATAGTTCAGAACTAGAAGGCAATATTGAAGACTGTCTTCCTGACCTGAGGATAGAAAAGACTTCTTCAACAGCCTATGAAAACCACTAACCAAAAAGAAAATAAATAAACTTAACTGCATGAAAATTAAGAATTTCTGTGCATGTAAACGTGTCATGATATACTTTGATGAAAGAAAGAAAGAAAAGGAGCACAAAGGCAAGTCACAAGTAGGCAAAGGGCTCATATCCAGAATGTGTAAACAACTCCCACAGATAAAAAGGAAAACAAACAACCCCAAAGTAGGTAAAAGACTTCAACAGGCAATTCCCCCCCAATAAAAAAAAAATCCAAATGAACAATTAACATGTTCAAAGTGTTCAACCTCAGCGATAATCAGGGATATACAAATTAAAATCATAATGAGATAGCATGACACGCCAAGCAGAATGGCTAAAATCCAAAAGATTGACAAAGCAGACTGGCAGTAAGAATGTGGACCAAGGGAATCTCTCAGATAGAGTTGGGTGAAGGTTTGGATCGGTCTAACCACTTTGAAAACTGTTTGGTAGCATCTGCTAAAATGAACCTATGCTCTAAGCCAGCAATCTCACTTTAGGAATATGCCCAACAGCAATATGTGAACTTGTACATCGAAAGACGTGCACAAGATGCTCATAGCAGCAGCATTTGTGATAGCCGGAGGTTGGGTAACACCTGCTAGCCACAGCAGGAGATTAAGTAAACAATCAAATCATCATGTTGTACAACTTAAATATATACAATTTTATCTGTCAATTATAACTCAATAAAGCTGGTAAAAAGAAACTATATAAAAGTGTACCTATAAAAAAAATAAGTAAACTGCTACAGTCATACAATGGCATACTACGCAGCCATGAAAAAGAATGAACAACTGTTATATTCAACAACATGAATGAATCTCACAAAGGATGCTGAGCCAGAAACATCAGAACAACAGAAGAGTCCATACCCTGTGGTCCATTTATACAAAACTCAAAATGCAAGCAAAATTCAGCTATAGTGTTGAAAGATACATGCTTAGCAAGGAGATGATTGCCATAAAATTCTGGCCTGAGGTCACCTCCAAAGGGAGGTTAGGGAGCATACGTGAGCATTCTGAGTTGCCTTACGTAATGTTTCGGAATGTGGATCTTTGCTTTGTGATAAAACAATGAGCTGTCCATCTCTGTTTCATATGTTTGTGTGTGTGTTCTATTTCACAATTAAAAAGGTCGAAAGAAAACAGAAAAGGTTACAAAATATTGGGCTGAATGTTTGCAAACCCTGTATGTTATATATTTGAGGTTTTGGCTTTTTTTATCATGTTATCTTAAGCCTCGATGCTCTGTGGAGTGTTCCCTGGCCAAACTGTTTGGTGTCGGGGGAAATAATCTGGGGGACGAGAAGTGCAGGTTGCAGCAAGAGACAGTATGAGTGGGCACGTGGTACCAGTCTGCCCTGGAGAAGCAGCAGCATCTTTGCACCAAAACCACCACTGGATTTTTCCTTTCCAGCCCCAGCAAAGGCAGAATGGAAGAAGCAGGCCCTTAGTCTAGTTTTACGGTCCTGTCATGCACTCTTCCCTGCCATCCATGAGGGATGAAGTCCCCAAACTCATTAAGCCGCTATGTAAGAGTTTCTGTTGTTGCCAGGGGTTGGGGGCAGGAAAGGAGAGGCAGCAATTGTTTGATGGGTATGGAGTTTCTTTTGGAGTGATGAAAATGTTTGGAACTAGAGTTGGGGGTTGCACATCACGAATGTGTACTAAATGCCGCTGAATTGTGCACTTTGGTTAATTTTATGTTATGTGAATTTCATCCCAGTTTAAAAACAAATAAATAAAAGGTTAAAACTCAGTGGATAGATTTAACAAAGACTATATTTTTCTCCTTCCTAATAAAGGCAGAAATATTTCTTTCTACAAGGAAATAAATAGACTTTTAAAGAATTTCTGGCATCCCCAAACTTATCTAGTTGCTGTTTCTTGCTTTTTTCTTTTAGGTTGTACAAAGCGAGTTCCTTAAGGTGTACTACATGATGACTTAACATACATATACATTGTGAAATGATTACCATAATCAAGTTAATTAATACTTCATCACTTTAACCTTTTGGGGGAGGGATGGGGAGTGAGAACAGTTAAGATCTACTCTCTCAGCCAATTTCAAGTATATCGTACCATATTATTAACTATAGTCACCATGCCATACAGTAGATCTTTAGAACTTAGTCAACCTATTAAATACTGAAAGTTTGTGCCCTTTGCCCAACATCTCCCCATTTTCCCCACTCAGCCCCTGACGAGCACCATTCTACCCTCTGGTTCTAAGAGTGACTTTTTTAGGTTCCGTGTGTAAGTGGGATCATGCAGTGTCAGTCTGTGTCTGGCTTATTTCTCTCGGCATAGTCTCCCCCAGGTTCATCCGTGTGGTTTTGCTTTTCAGTTCTTGTACCCACCCCCTTTGCCTGTCTCCCCTAGAAGGTAATTTTCAGCACATGTTTGCGCGCACAAGCACTTCTGTGGGTCTGCCTTTGCCTCTGGCTCTCTGACCTTTTGCAGCCTCTCCCGTGGTGAGCACTGCTTTGCTGAGGCTGCATTTCTGCTGGCAGTCCCTCAAAATGATCTTGACAGGAAGCCAGGCTTCCTGGGGTCCTGAATCAGCAGAGCAGGAAGGAACTAAAGCCCACAGAACTGTCGAAGGGGAAGCAGCCAACTTGAAGGCAGAACCCATACCTCTCAATAGGTCTGGAGAAGAGTCCCATCATCTGTGACTAGAAGCACAAATTCTGGAACAAGTCACCTGAAATGCTGTTTCCTGCGATCAGATGACCCTGGGCAAGTCCTTTGCCTCTCTCTGCTGTCATTTCCCCATCTGTAAAATGGGAATGACTGTTTGAGGGTTACAGGCATCTCCAGCCATGGCTTGGATAGAGAAAGTCTGCAGCAAGGCTAGCTCTTACTCCTTTCAAAGCTTTCAGTTTTAAAGTAGAGGGTTTAAAAAAATGCCCATTTCTTTTCTTCCTGCCTTTCACCTCCCATGTTCCAGTTAAGAACTGATATCACAGGAGCAAACAAACGAAACAAACCAGAAACACCCTGGTAACCTATTTTTGGCATTCACAATTGAACCAAGACTTCTTCCACAGGAAAATGGCACTCAAATAGGATAATATGTTTGAGGACATTTTCTTCCTAGACCTTATTGTAACTGGCAATGGCATTTAGGGCCTACAAGTCTAACTCCCTTATTTCTAGTAGTTGAAGTTTTGGAGCAGAGCTTTTCATTCGCAGAGACAGCAAGAAGTACATAGTTCAGTGATGAATTCTCTTGTGGCGAGCCTACTCTTCAAAAGTGTTAGGATACTGGGAGATGCTGGGACTCGGAGATGGGTGACCCAGGCTTTGGTTTGCCAGGAGACCCTGGGCTAATTACTTCACTTCCCTACCCATCAAACTGGGGTGTTGGACTGAATGGTCTGTAAAGTTCCTTCAGTTTAATGATGAAGGATTCCACTCTTCAATATCACCCCCAAAGATAAAAAGGAGTCATGAGGCTTTGGGCTAAGAATGAGCTGGAAAAAAAAAAAGGCCCCTAAGGTCCTCCTTTAAAAAAAAAAAAAAAAAAGTGTGTTTTAATTATAAGTCAAATTTTACTTTCAGGAAAACAAACAACACTTAGGCATTTTTTGTTCTGTTTAGTTTAACTTTAATCTTTCTCCCCAGCAGATAACTCTGCAGTAGAAAGGTTTGGGGAAGGTTTCTTACACTTTCCACCTACAGGCCAGTGTACATACCTGAAAGGACTCCCTGGAAGCTACTTTGCCAGTTTTGCAGAAAGTCACTGCCAAGAGAGAAAGCTTCACATTAAAATGACTTAAGTAAATCTCTGGTGTCATTTCTGATGCTATAGGGTTAATCCAGTATAAGGACAGTGACAAAGTGCAGGGATTTTTTTTTTTAATGGATTCCACATTCATAGCCAAGTACTTGGCAACCTGCCCTCTCATATGTTACGAAACAAAAATGTGTTGCCTTCAGTGTGTTTTTATTAGGCCAAGCAGTTTGCAATGCTTGGGTCTAGACTGAGACGCCAGAACTTTCCCGCTGCTTTGTCACTGCTCTGATTAGTATCTTGGTGTCCCTCGTCCTTTTAAAGAACAGTTTGAGGACTCAGGGAAGTGATGTCCTGGGAGCAGGCACCGGCCCTCAACCGCGGCGGAAGCTCTTCAAAGGGGTTCAAGTCCAGATTTGCATAACATTCCGCAAAACTTGCAAACATTCGCCAGTCTTGGACTCTGAAGTTATTGGCAAAGGGAAGGTCCACCGTCGTGAAATTCTCAGGAGCGAGGTGGAGCAGATTTCCATAAACAAAGCAAACTCCAGTCTCTGCAGCCTTCTGTAGAAATCTTTATACCCAAAGAGAAGGGTCCCTTCCAGCTCTAGGACGCTATAATGTAACCATTTTGCGCTAAATGAAGTGCTTTATGAGCAAGCTTGCCTATTCCCTAGGAAACTTCAAGTGCATAATTTTCCCTCAATACATCTTTTTGCCCCATAGGCTTGGCTGAAAGGTAAATATCCCTGATGATTCTCCTCACAGGGAAGTATTTATTGGATGAAAGGCAGTTTTTTTTAGAGGACTAAAAAAAAATTCCATTGACTCAGAAACCTTGTGAGCAGCTTTCCCAGTATTTAGCCACCACACTGAGCCCTCCAGCCATCCCCGTGATACCCCTGAAGGCGGCAGCAAAGCCATGGGTTGATGTATCAGGAGTCATTAAAGCTCCTACTAGCACACAATTAGGATTTCTTCTCAGTGGAGCCTAACTTTTTTTTCTGGCCCTGGTACTGTGTCTGCTCACCCAGCTTAGTTGTATAAAGGCTTTTCATGAAGTCAGGAGAGTCTCCAACACTACAAATGACTGGTGGTTCCTTATACCAGACCAAGCTGTGCTTCCCAGGACTCTCCTTACAGGTGAGTAAGAGGCCACAGTCCCAGGGACCCCAGAGCCAGCCTCCAGCAGCTGGAACAGCTGGACTTTACCCCCTGTTACTCCTGACGTCTCCCTTGCTCAGGCCGTCTTGTCCTTTCTTCCCAGTCTCTTCCTTTTTCCTGTTTTCCTTATCTTCCCTTTCTCCCTGTACTCAGCTGGCGTCTTAGTCACTTACGCAGAGGTCTTAGCTCTATCTTGTCTCATTCCCACAGCATCCATAGGGTTAGGTCTATTTCATCTCACTTCCCACAGCATCCACAGGGTTGTTTCCATTTTCTTCTCCTCTTTCCAAATAGCTCTTGTCTCCACTTACATGTCCTAGGCCACCCCCAAATCTACTATCCTTTATGCCACCAGGCAGCCCCAATACTCTCACTTGAGTCATAGTTGCAAGAGTTTCCTTATAGAGTACCTTTATCTCGCTTTGGAACATGGACTTATTTCACATCCCAATAACCATTCTCTTAATTTTTGGATGGAACGTATACATTCCATTGCATTCCAGAATGCAATGCACAGCCTCTCTTGCAGCTAGAAGTTGCCTTGGAACAGAGATGTAACCAAAACTGTTGTGTGCAATGTCCAGAAAACGTCCTTCAGTGGGGACTGCGGGACACCCTTCTTCGTTCCTTCCCATTTCCTACTTATTAGAGTAGAGATGTGCTGTCTGGAGCCCCAGTCACCAACTTGGATCACGAGGCCATACGCCGAGCACGTCAGAGCAGTAAGGCTTGATCTCTATTGATAAAGGAGCCTCCCTCCAGACCAGCCCTGGGCTGACAGACTGCTGAGTTCTGTTCCTCGAGAGAGAAACTAAACTTCTATCCCATTTAAGCCACTGTTATTCTGGAAGGTATGTATCCAAATGCACATTCTAACATATGGAATTTATAAATTCATATTGCACAGAAATCAAATTTATCTGGACCCACGCAAGAGGATGGGCCTTGCCAAGAGAGAAAATAGAAAGGTAAGAAATGCTAATGACTCCGAGTCCTTTTGACGAGTTTTCACATGTTTACCAGACTCCCTCAGTGCCACAAATGACATCCAACAATGGCTTTAATGACCAGAGACAAAAGATATTTTAACATTTCTCACCTTTTTTGGGTTTTTTGGCATAATTGCCGACTTCCCAGCAGATTGCAAGAATAGTACATGGAGTTCCATACGACCTTTACCCACATTCCCCAAACGTTAACGTTTTATCACATCACTTTATCGTTCTTTGTATATCAAATTTTTTTCCTGAAACACTTGACAGTAAGTTGCAGACACATTGCCCCTTTACCCGTAAACACTTTAAGTGGGTATTTCCTGAACAAGGGCTTAAGTGCAACGTAACCACAGGAAGATAATCAAAATCAGAAAATTAACCCTCATACGATACTGTTAGCTAACCTATAGACTCTTCTCAGGTTTTGCCAATTGGCCCAATAATGTCCTTAATGCCCCAAAAGAAAGACAAGAGGAAACCCCAAATTATAGGCTGCATTCTGTTCTAGTGTCTACCTAGGCCTCTTCGCCCTGGAAAAATTTCTGTTTTGGCCTGTTTTTCCTAGCCTTGACATTTTTGAGGAGTCAGTTATTTTGTAAAATGTCCCTCAGTTTGGGTACATCTGATGCTTTTCTCATGATTCAATTCAGTCTGTGTATTTTGCGCCAGAATCCTCCAGAACTGATGCTGTGTTATTCTCAGTGCATCATTTCAAGAGGTGGTAATTTGTCCCATTACTGGTGATGTTACCTTTGGCTGCTCTGAAAGTTGTGTCTTTCTGAAGTGTCTGCTCTGAAAAGTTATTATTTTCTCTTTGTAAAATTAATAAGTAACTTGATAAAGGGTTCCCGGACCCAATTCCAGTGTGTGTGTGTGTGTGTGTGTGTGTGTGTGTGTGTGTGTGTGTGTGTGTGTGTGTGTGTGTGTAGGCTTCCCCATACCAATAAGCAATTCTGTGACACCAGTGGGGTGTCCAAGAATCCAACTCATTTCTGACACTATCTACCTGGAGATAGGATCAGATTCCACAGGTAGGGGGCTCATTCCCACAAGACCAACCTCCACTTCAGATGCCAGTCGCAAGCCCAGGTTATTATTACCTGTGCTTCTGACCGACTGACTATAAATCAGAGACTCTCACAACCCCCTCCTCGGGTTTGATTAATTTTCTAGAATGGCTCACAGGACTCAGGAAAACCCGTTTACTCACCAGATGACTGATTTATCATAAAAGGATATGAATCAATGGCTAGATGAAGAGATACATAGGGTGAGGTATGGGGAAAGGGTCTCTCCAAGCACTCCACTCTCATCAAACACGTTCACCAGCCCAGAAGCTCTCCAAACCCTCTCCTTTGGGGTTTTTATGGAGGCTTCATTACATGGGCGTGATTGATTAAATCGTTGGCCACTGGCGAGTCATTCAACCTCCAGCCCCTCTCCCCTCCACCGAGATGGGGGATGGTACCGAAAGTTCCAACCCTCTGATTTCATGGTTGGTTTTCCTGGCAACCAGCCCCCACTCTTGGGTGGGATCCAAAAGTCACCTTCCCCAAAGCATTTTCAGGAACTGAAGACAAGAGACCAACTAATCATCCCATTGCTCTTATAGCTCAGGAAATTCCAAAGGTTTGGGGAGCTGTGAGCCAGGAACTGTAGGTGAAGACCAAATGTATGAGAAATATATATTTTGGTCATCTGAATGACCGAATACCTATTTCTTGTAAACCATGATATCACCATCTTGTGGAAAGATACTTCGAATCTGTGTAAATATCCTGTTAATCCTTCAACTTTCACCCGCTAACTTTAGCATCCATTGATAATTCTTGCATGAATGAAATATTACTATAATGGTTGCCCAATAGTGATATGATAACACTTTTTCTTTTATATTCTTTCCCAGAGACGATTGGAATTTATTTACTTTTAAAGGTTTTAATTTATTTACTTTTTGAGCCACTTTATTGGTATGTGAAGGTAGAAGTTTAGAATGTGAAAGCAAGGACCCAGGCACGTGGTGATTGTCACCCTGAACACTATAAATAAAAATAACTTACCTATTAAGAAATTTCTTTTTGGGCCCAGAGCATGTGCCTGGCACTGCGCTGGGCCCTGGGGTCCAGTAGTAAATGAGACACATCCAAATCCTCAGGGAGCACACTATTTTTAATGTGGAGGACACAAGCATGGACATATATTTTCTGCAACACGGTAAGGGCCATTCCAGGGTGGTTTGGAACCAGGTGCCTTGCACGGCGGAGCTGGGTTCCTCTGTTGAGTGGAATGAGAACGCTTGATTTGCTCTATTATAAAACTACTTTGCATACACTGATTTTTATGTAGGATAACAAACTTTCTGGAAGGGAAAAACTTGAACCCTGTCTATCATTGTTATGTCTGAGGAACTTGGGAGGCCAGAAAGGGGCAAGCGTACAGGGGAGGACTACAGAAGCCTTAAGACCTCACTTTAAGGAAAGAAGAAATTGTCTGTGTGAAGCAGCTTCCCTGTCCCAAGACTCTCATAGTCCTAGCACCCTGCTCCTGGGGGTCTCATCCCTTCATGTCACGTGTGAAATACACTCACATCCCATATTACATCAATGTATGTGTATGCATATTAGTTTCATATGAGCTAGCTTTCATTGGTTCGTTGACGTATTATTATATTTTGTCAGCTTTTGATTTATTTCAGATAAGTCTTTACAGTTTAAAGCCAATACATTTTTTTTGAGGTCTCAAAAATCTTTTTGTAGATTCTCACAAAGGTCGTAGGCCCCAGGAACTGCACCTGAAGTAACTGATGTATTTTTTTAAATTGCAAGAAGTTTTATCTGTCTCGGAGACAAATATCCCTGAATTAATCAAACTTCTTTAAAAAAAAATTTATAGAGATGTAATTTACATACCATAAAATTCACCCATGTAAAGTATACAATTCAATGGTCTTCAGTACCTTTACAGAATTGTGCAACCAACGCCGCTATCTAATTTTAGAACGTTTCATCCCAGCAAAAGGAAACCACGTACCCACTTAAAGTCACTCCCTACCCTTCCCCTAATCTCTGGCAACCACGAAACTACTTTTTGTCTCTATAGATGTGCCTTTTATGGACATTTTATGTAAATGGAGACATGTAATACGTGGTCTTTTATGACTGGATTCTTTCAACTCAGCCTAATGGTTTCAAGGTTCATCCACGTTGTAGCATGTATCAGTACTTCATTCCTTTTTATTATTATTCGTATTATACTGCGTGGATATAACACATTTTATTTATCCATTCACCAGTTGAGGGGCAAGGGGGTTGTTTCCACTTTTTGGCTACTGTGAGCAATGCTGCTATGAACATTTTGTGCAAGTCTTTGTGGGACATTTATTTTGTTTCTCTAAGAGAATTGTTGGGTCATGTGGGAACGTTTTGAGAAGCTGCCAGACTTTTCCACAGCGACGGCACCATTTTACATTCCAGCAGCACTTTCCCTATATCCTCACCAACACTTTTTATTGGCTTTTCTATTCTGGCCATCCTAGCAAGTATAAAGTGGTATCTCATTTTGGTTTTAATGTGCATTTCCCTAATGGCTAATGATGTCGAACATCTTTTCATGTGCTTACTGGCCATGTGTATATCTCTTTTGAGAAATGTTTCTTCAGATCCTTCGCCCATTTTTAAAATGGAAGTATTTATTTTCTTCTTCTTGAGTAAGAGTTCTTTCTTCATATATTCTGGATATAAGTCCCTTATCAGTTATATAAATATGCTAGCTTTTCCAGTTCTGTGAGCTATCTTTTCACTTTCCTGATGATGTCATTTGAAGTGTAAAAGTTTTTAGTTTTGATAAAGTCCAATTTATGAATTCTTCCCTTCATTGTGCATTTGGTGTCATATCTAAGAAATCATTGCCTAACCCTAGATTATAAAGATTTATTCCTAGGTTTTCTTCTAAGAGTTTTATAATT
This sequence comes from Lagenorhynchus albirostris, assembly GCF_949774975.1. Taxonomy (NCBI): domain Eukaryota; kingdom Metazoa; phylum Chordata; class Mammalia; order Artiodactyla; family Delphinidae; genus Lagenorhynchus; species Lagenorhynchus albirostris. Next base: position 60,067,059 of record NC_083114.1, read on the forward strand.
TTATTTTTTTAAGATTTATTTATCATTTACTTATTTATTTTTGGCTGTGTTGGGTCTTAGTTGTGGCAAGCGGGATCTTCATTGAGGCCTGTGGGCTCTTCGTTGTGGTGCACGGGCTTCTCTCTAGTTGTGGTGGCGGGTTTTCTCTTCTCTAGTTGTGGCGTGCAGGCTCCAGAGCGTGTGAGCTCTGTAGTTTGCGGCATGGGGCCTCTAGTTGAGGCAGGTGAGCTCAGTAGTTGTGGTGCGTAGGCTTGGTTGCCCCGTGGCATACAAGATCTTAGTTCCCCGACCAGGGATCGAACCCACGTCCCCTGCATTGTAAGACAGACTCTTTACCCCCGGACCACCAGGGAAGTCCCTAAGGGTTTTATAACTTTAGCTCTCACATTTATGTTTCTTTTCCATTTTGAGTTGATTTTTGTGTATGGTATATGATATGCATTCAACTTAATTCTTTGACATGTGGATATTCAGTTGTCCCAGCACCGTTTGTTGAAAAGACTGTATTTCCCCCATTGACTTGTCTTGGCACCTGAAGTTTACGATGGTTCTGAAAGCTAGCTCCAGTGAGAGGGTCTGAGAATTAGGGAAGAGTGATTACTTCCAGCTATGATGTAACTACTCATACGCGGGCCTGTCCTGCAGACCTCTCAGATAGTAAGGTTGCTCCTTGCAAGAAGAGGAGCAGCCTTCTGCTGCCCAAGGTAGCAGAAAGGATTCCTGGTTTTTTAGAGCGCCAGGGATGATCCGGTTTTATTGGCATCGTGCATGGTGGGTCTCCCGTTCCACCAGCATCTAGTGGTGGTCGTAGCAGTGGAATCTAAGTATCGCCCATGGAGCAGCATGTGTACAGCTGTTAGGAGCTGGATCATTAGGTCCAAGTTCAGGTAGCCATAGTGGCGACCAGTGACCAGCACTAGTTTGTGAATATGTCTAGGTACCCTGGTGTTTCCTAAGTGATTTTGTAAAAGTAGGAGAGGCTACTATAAAAGATTGAAAAGGTGAGACCTCAGAGCAACTAAGATTTGGGCATTCATTGAAATGAGGCTCTACCTGTATTCACAGACTGGTAAAGACTGAGTCACCAATATACATGTACGATGTACAGTGGGGTCCCGTGCACTGTTCCTGATGCTGCAGTTTTTCAGGATCCAGCAAGGGCCTGGGAAGGGGGGGAAAGCAGCTACGGACTCCAAGGCAGAATTTGGAGCTGGGACTTCAGGCCAAAGAGGTAGGTGGGCCAAAGCCAAAGCCAGGAGTGAAATGAGAGCTATATCAGGAGCCAAAGGCCAGGATCTAGGAAGGCAGGATACAAGGGAGACATTAAAACCGGGAGGGTGGCAACCAGGAAAGAAACCAAGGATGACACTGTGACCGGGAGCCTAGGTTCATTTGTAGTTGGATTTAGAGACACATCGGGTGATTTTCCTGGCTTTTAGAAATTCCAGGCATTCTCCGTGAAGCACCATTTCTGCGTCTCAGAGGCGGGTTCATGGCACAGCTGGTCTCAAAGTTGGTGCTTATAACATTGTGCTCCTGACACAAGGCACACATATATTGAACACCTACTGTGTGCCTCATGCATACTTGGAGGTCAGGCTACTGTCATAGTGTAAGACACACTCTGTTCTCAGGAAGCTGAGCAAACAGCTGGCTTAGAACATTTCCAGGGTTGACACAGGTCCTGGGGCAGTGAGGTTTCCACTCGGCTTAACTACAATGGCAATGACACATGTCCAGGTCAACACAGCTAATAAATGAAAGAGCCGGGGTTAGAGTGCAAGTGCCTTTGCTCTCATGTGGAGCTTTTTCTTCGACACTATGGAAGACGCAGAGGCGGTGGAAAGGAAGAATGAAAAAGACTGAAACATGGTTATTTCTGTAGGAAAGAATGATAGGGAGGACGGAGGAGCAGGGGAGGGTCACTGGAGGGCAAAGGGGTCAAAGAGGACAAGTGGTGAGAATGCAGGGAGGGTGAGAGGAGGTGTTAGTCAGGTTCTCCAGAGAAACAGAACGAGTGAGACACAGATATGCAGAATACACAGATCTCCTGTTTCCTGTGTGTGTGTGTGTGTGTGTGTACAAAGAGAGACAGACAGACAGACGGCAGAGAACCGGCTCACACAGCTGTGGATGATGAGAAGCCTCAAGGTCTGCAGAGCAGGCAGAGCCCCCCCCCCCCCCCCCCCCCCCGTCCAGGATCCCCTGCAGGCATCAGCAGCCCCTCCTCATGGGTCGTTAGCACAAAGAACACCTACCAAGAGCGAGCACACACCAGGGAAGCCTGTCCAGTTACGGGCTCCACAAAGACAACTAGAGACACCGTATGGGCTGAAGGGGCCAGGGCGTGGTGGGAAGTGGCGGGGAGGAGAGCTCCCCGGATGCTGTGGGACTTCGCCCTCCGCTTTCCCCGGGGGAGTAGCCCAGAGCATTTGCCCTTTCTTTGGGGCAGCCGCTCTGGTTTTCCACGGGCCAGAGCAGGTCCTATTTCCATAGTCCTTACGCTGGCTCTCAACAGTTCGACCCGTCCTGCTCCGTAAATGTTCTTGCCTGCGTAGGTTTTCTTCTGGGATCTATCCGAGCTCATCCTCGCAGGCTCACCTTCTTGCCAATTCAGGGCTGCCAACCTGCCCCTTCAAATCCTGGTTTTAAACTTGATGTTTCAAGTCCAAACTTGTTTCCTTGTTTGCCCCTTCCCAGGACTCCACACCAGTTTCCACTTTACACTATGACCCAGAACCCAGGTCTGACCCACCCAGCCCTGACGGAGCTCCTGGCCTGGGCTGGAATCCAAGTCCAGATTTGCCAGGGAGAGAAGGTTGGACAGATTCTCCCACTCTGCCTGTGTAGAAACCAGAGCCAACTTCCCTGACCTCATCTGTCTCAGAGTTGCCGCTGCTCTTCTCTCAGAGGTAAGGATGGGCTCTCTTACCGCCAGTGTGTTACGTCCCTTTTTCACCTTTGAAGAAGAAATTAAGAGCGACCAGTGTCCAGCACCTGCACCCAAGAGGAGCAGGCCTGTTGGAGAAGCCTGAATCATCCATGTGGGCAGGTTCAACTACTCATCCTGCAAAGTTCCCTTTGTTTCTCTTAGGGAACTTCTTGGATTTATATCGAACCAACTATTTCTGATACCTGCTGGAGAATACATTACATCCAAGAAACATTCACGTCATCACTCCTTCCACACATCTGCAAACCCTAGCCACAAACACCTTGTCATTTGCTACATGTAAGGTATACTAAATCTATTAGAATCCTGAATATAGTTCAATCTTTTTTCTTTTGAATTTAGAAACATTTAGAATGTTCTGTGTTGTAGTAGAAAGAGATTTCCTATTTATTTTTGCAAATCTCTCCCTTCTCTCTCTTCAGGCAGCCCTTGCCCGTAAACCCCCTCCCCTTCCAAGACTCTTCCCCTACCCTCTCCCCCATCCATCACCCTTCTTTACAGAAAGGATCAAGCCTCAATTCCCCTCTTTCTCCTTCTCTGTGTCTTGCAAATTTCACAAGCGGCTGGTGTCAAAAGGCTGTGGATGCCCTTTCATCTCTACCAGATTACTGATGCTTCTGCAGAGCAGCCAGTGAGTGGGCTGCAGGGAGATGGGAGGAGTGAGCTCTGATTTCAAAGATGGGGGGATGTTCCATTTGGAACTGCCGCTGGTTTCTCTTAGCGTATTTAAAATCAAACATCGCTTGCCTTGACCAGGATTAATTTCCATCCAAAACCCTCTCCTGTCTGGAATACATAGGAAATTTGCATTCCTTCTATTAACACAGCTTTGACGGGTCCCATAAACTAATCCGTTAAGCCCTGTGCTCCGTGAACATGCACATTTTCCTTGCCCTCCGTTACATGACAAAGCATCCTACCTCAGCTGACAGGGCTGGCAGGCCCAAACTGCAAGCACGTTTCTCCCTGCCCCCAGGCCTGGTGCCTTGGGGATGGGGGCAGGGTAAAAGTTCAGTGCTCCCAGCCTTATTATAACTACAATTATTATTCATGCCCAGGCTGGGGGAGCCCGAGGAAGCAATGTTTGCAAATTCTTTAAAAACTGAATCAGCAAAAGTCTGACCTAAATAGTAAATCTCTAATAAATAGAACTCCAATTACAAAACAACATCACTAACGACAACAAACCTATATTTTTTCAGCCTTGATTTTGTTATCTGCACTAGGCCAGACAACCAAATTTACCGGACGGACTTTACTGCGTTGCTTCTAGAACATACACTCACCATCAACACACTGACGTTCCCATGTCCGGGTCATCATTTTCAAAATCAGAATTCCCATCATGGAAGCCCATGATTGCCCTTTGAGGGCTTTTGTAAAATCAGACAAAGTACATTCCAACAGAGACATTCAGATACACGATCATTTTGACTAAAGGAAATCGTGTGACACTATATCTAAAAACCAACTTCTTAAGGCCATGAAAATTTTCCACTTGGGTATTTCTTGAGCTTATAACACTTAAGTCTATTTTTGTGTCAAGGGTCAATTAACCAGTGTCCAGTATTTAGAAGAGTATCAATAAACGTTTGATTGACATTTGAAAAAAAAAATCATTGATGGGAAATGATAATACAAAGGACAAGAAAAATTGTGATCCATCTGGCTTGGGTTTGTTTGGGCAGTTTTTCGGAGTCCAGTCCCAATTAGCAAAGAGCACAGAGGAAGAACTGTCCTTAGGGGTCACCTGCACTTCTGCCCTTTGCCTAGGGAAGATGCAGCCCAAGTCCAAGATGCACGTAACTGCTGGCCAGCCCAGGCTTTCCAGGTAAAAAGCCTGATACTCCGGCCATAATTACGAAATGCCTTACCCACCCTTCCCATAGTCCTTTCCTGCATTAATCAGATTACCTTTTTTTTTTCAATTGAGGTACAGTACAATGTTATATAAGTTTCAGGTGTACAACATAGTGATTGACAATTTTAAGTGTTATATTTCATTTATAGTTATTCTATAAAATATTGGCTGTATTCCCTGTGCTGTACAATATATCCTGGTAGCTTATTTATCTTATACATAGTAGTTTGTACCTCTGAGTCCCCTGGTCCTACCTTGCCCACTCCCCGCTTCCTTCTCCCCACTGGTAACCACTAGTTTGTTCTCTATATCTGTGAGTCTATTGCTTTTTTGTTATATTCACTAGTTTGTTGTATGTCTTAGATTCCACATACAAGTGAGATCATACAGTAGATATACAGAAATAAGTCTTGCTCTGACTTATTTCACTCAGCACAATGCCCTCCAAGTCCATCCATGCTGTTGCAAATGGCAAAATTTCATTCTTTTTTACGGCTGAGTAGTATTCCGTAGTATATATGTGCCACGTCTTCATCCATTCATCTGTTGATGGACACCTACGTTGTTTCCATATCTTGGCTATTGTATATCAGATTACCTTTTAATTAAAAGTCTGGTGAAGAAATTAAAATGTATCACAAAAAGTCCAACCCTTAACTCGCTGAGTTTATGGCTTAAGTTTTAAGGAATTTAGGATAATGGATTCTAAATTCATATCAAGTTTTCATCCAGCAAAACAGCTGGATCTCATTCTTGCTGTTGACTGAACCTTATCAAAAATTACCCAGGACCCAGGTCAACCTCGGACCCAGCTATAATAACATTTTCTAAGCTAAAGTAGTAGATCCTAACCTTCTCCTCACTTTCTTCCACACGTGTCACCAACAGCGTTCCCATGCTCCCACCGTGGATGGCCTGTGGCTTCTCCAACAGGCCAAGCTGTTCCCATGCCCCAGCCCTACAGTACCCTCCCCCCACCTTTCGTGCTGCAGAAACCCCTTCCATAGAAGGTGAAAATGCCAAGACTCACCTCTAGGACTTAGGGCTGGAGTATGGGCATGTGGCCTGATGCTGGCCCACTGTTTCTGTAGGAAAGCTTTTAGGCAAAAATTTTCCCCTACTGTAGAGACTCACGGGAGGAGATTCCTTTCCTGGCTAGATGTGTGCGTATCTGCAATGTCTATAACTGCTCAGACATCTGTCTCTTGACCATGAAGAAGGGATGCTGCTGACAAGCTGAGAGTAGCCAGATGGAAAGGTGGAAAGCTGGAAAGCACCCTTGTTCTCAACGTCATGGTTGAACCGCTGCATCTACCCCAGGGGCCACCACGCTGCCTTTGAACCTCTGATCATGTGAGATAACAAATATCCTTATTGGTTAAGCTAGTGGTTCTCAGACTTCTGGTATCAGGGCCCCTTTCAGCTCTTAAAAATTATTGAGGTGGGACTTCCCTGGTGGTCCAGTGGTAAAGAATCTGTCTTCCAGTGCAGGGGACGCAGGTTCAATCCCTGGTCAGAGAACTAAGATCCCATGTGCCGCAGGGCAACTAAGCCCATGCGCCACAACTACTGAGCTCGTACGCCTCAACGAGAGAGCCTGTGTGCCACAAACTACAGAGCCCACGCGCCCTGGAGCCTGCGTGCCACAACTAGAGAAGAGAAAGCCTGCATGCCACAACTAGAGAGAAGCCTGCGTGCCACAATGGAAGATCCCGCATGCGTCAACGAAGATCCCGTGTGCTGCAACTAAAGTCCCAATAAATAAATAGATCTTAAAAAAGAAAAACTTACTGAGAATCCCGAAGAGCTTCTGTCTATGTGTGCTACGGCTCCGTATTTACCTGCTAGAAATTGTGACAGAGAAAAAGCTTAAATATTTATAAATAAAGATAATAAACCCATTTGTTGTTCACATAAACAACATGGATTTATGAAAAAAATAATTATATGTTCCAAAAGAAAAAATTAGTAAGAAGAGTGGTTGTTCTACCTTTTTGCAAATCTCTTTAAGTCTGAGTTAATGGGAGATGGCTGGTCTCTGATAACAATTGCTTCTGCACTTCATCTCTGTGATATCACACATCATATAGCCGCTGAAATACGTCCACTTTACACTTGTGAAATAATAAAGGTGGTCTTGGTCTTATTATGAAAATGCTTTAACCTCACAGATGTCTTAAAAGGGTCTTGGGAATCCCCAGGGGATCCCCAGATCTCATTTTTTCTTTTTTTTTTTTGTGGTACGCGGGCCTCTCACTGCTGTGGCCTCTCCCGTTGCTGAGCACAGGCTCCGGACGTGCAGGCTCAGCGGCCATGGCTCACGGGCCCAGCCGCTCTGCAGCATGCGGGATCTTCCCGGACCAGGGCACGAACCCGTGTCCCCTGCATTGGCAGGCGGACTCTCAACCACTGCACCACCAGGGAAGCCCCCCAGATCTCACTTTGAGAAAGGGTGGTCTAAGCCATTCTTTTTTTTTTTTTTTTTTTTTTTTTGGCTACACCACGGGCTTATAGGATCTTAGTTCCCCGACCAGGGATCAAAAACCAGGACCCTGGCAGCGGAAGTGTGGAGGTGGAGTCTTAACCACTGGACCACCAGGGAATTCCCATAAGCCATTCTTTTTTGTTTAATTTTATTTATTTATATTTGACCGTGTTGGGTCTTCATTGCTGCACACGGGCTTTCTCTAGTTGCGGTGAGCAGGGGTTACTCTTCATTGCAGTGCACAGGCTTATTGTGGTGGCTTCTCTTGTCGCGGAGCACAGACTCTGGGCACGTGGGCTTCAGTACCTGTGGCGCGCAGGATCAGTAGTTGTGTCTCGCGGGCTCTAGAGCACAGGCCCAGTAGTTATGGCGCAAGGGCTTAGTTGCTCTGCAGCATGTGGGATCTTCCTGGACCAGGGCTCAAACCTGTGTCCCCTGCATTGGCGGGCAGATTCTTATCCACTGCGCCACCAGGAAAACCCCCATAAGCCATTCTTGATTGGATATTCTACTACCTGGAGCGAAAATCCTGTAATTGATACACCTCCTCAGGGTTGGTGCATCTATTCCTTCCAGGCTTTCCCCCTTCCCGGGACCTCCCCCCCATTCTCCTCCCTTAGATTCTTGCATGACTCTCTTTCACTTCTCTTAAGTCTCCATCAACAATTTCACATCCTGCGAGAAACCATCTTGGACCACTTGGTAACTGTTTCCCTACATAGCATTTGTTACTACCCTACACTTATTTTATTTTTATCAGTTAATTGTTTAAGCACATAAGCTTCACATGCGGGGGTGTTTTGTTCTACTCACCAGTACGGGCCTTCAATAAATATTTGTAAAATGAATAAATGAGTGAATGAATGTGAGCAATGATATAAGCATAACCTAGAATACACTCTAATTGATGTGAAAAATGAGTTATTTTCCAAAAAGTAGAAGAATGGTTGCTAGAAGCTGGGGAAGGGATAACGGGGAGATATTATTTAATGGGTATAGAGTTTCAGTTGGGAAAAATGAAAAAGTTCTGGAGATGGACAGGTGGTGATGGTTGTACAACAATGTGAACGTACTTCATGACACAGAACTGTATACTTTAAAATGGCTAAAATGGTAAATCTTTTATCACAATTTTAAAAATAAGTTATTTGCAAACATTGGTACCAGGACTTCCCTGGTGGCGCAGTTAAGAATCCACCTGCCAATGCAGGGGACACGGGTTCGAGCCCTGGTCTGGGAAGATCCCACATGCCGTGGAGCAACTAAGCCCACGTGCCACAGCTACTGAGCCTGCACTCTAGAGTCCGCGAGCCACAACTACTGAGCCCATGTGCCACAACTACTGAGCACACGTGCCACAACTACTGAAGCCCACGCGCCTAGAGCCCATGCTCCACAACAAGAGAAGCCACCACAATGAGAAGCCCGCGCACTGCAACAAAGAGTAACCACCGCTCACCACAACTAGAGAAAGCCCGCACACAGCAATGAAGATCCAACACAGCCCAAAATAAACAGTAATAAACAAATAATTTTTTTTTTAAAAAATAACATATTACCTACAATATATATAGCTCACACCTGAGGAAGCAGCTATACAGCTACTAAAATATTGGTGATTTTCATCATCAACAAAGCTCTGGTTCAGTTGTTAGTTGGATTCATTTGCAAAAATTTTCATTCACAGCCACTTATTCTTCACAACTGAGTCAGCTGGGGAAGGATAGATCATCTATTTGCATGAAAGCAGGGAAAAAACTGTGCACTAAGCTGTTTTATACTATGACAAATAAAATCACAGGTTGGGACTACACACACACGCACACACACGCACGTACACACGCACGCACACACACACGCGGAGTATCAGGAAACAGCCTCTCCATTTTGGCTGCAGAGGCATGGATTTTGGTTTCCTTGGCTTCTGAGCTGTTCTTGGAACCGGGCCATCAAGGGAAACTGAGCAAGTACACGGGTCCATCGAACTTGGGCTGGATCCATCAAGGACACAAAAGCAGAGGATCCAGCCCTCTTCCCAAGGGGAGCAGACAAAAGTATAGTTGATGCTGAAACCGTGGAAAGCTCGAGCAGCCCCCATGGGAGGGAACTTGGCATGGGCAGGCGAACAGCTCTGACTGACCTGGGGGAGAGCACAAAGCTGGGGTAAGATCCAGGTTTCTGCTCAGTCCGGACTGCTGACCCCTGTGCTTTGTCAGTGAGGGAAAGAGAGGCGGCCTCTCCCCGCAGGCTCTGCCTGGAACGTTTCCCTGGCGTCTGAGGAATTCTCTCAAGGGGGCGCCACCCGCGGAAGAAATGCTCGTGATACAATGTTAAATGGAAAAGTGAAGATAAAAGGATTTTATATATGTGTGTGTGTGTGTGTGTGTGTGTGTGTGTGTGTGTGTATACATCATGTATGTTTTTAAAGTTTTTTAAAGCATGCATTGACAAGTAAGACCAGGAGCCTACAATATTATCAGTGATATTCTCTGGGTGGTCCAATAACAGGTAATTGACATTTTTTCTGTGGTTTAAATCTTCCTACAACTAGCAGGGTTATTCACTAGCCATAAGCACGTTTTGAACTCCACGCGCAGAAGCCCCTCAGCATGGGGGAAAGTGCGGGCTGTGGAAGGCGGCTTAGGAGCTCTTGGAAATATTGGCAGTTGTCATGAGGTTGCTGCTGAGGGGAAGGGGGAAACGTCTGGGAGGCCAGAGGCAGCATACACCCGTGGCTTTGTTGCCCCATAGTTTCTCTCAGAGTTACTCTGGTTTCCCTGATTGCAGGCCTACTTAGCAAGAAACACGGTTTCAGACTTTTTTCCCCAGAAATATGTAGCCCAAACTCCCAGCGCAGAATTCATGCCTCGCCTGAGCCCCCAGCCCACACCCGCTCCCCTGGAATCCCAGGAAAACTTTCCAGCATCTCCACCTTCTAACACTTCTGAGTGGGACCCCAGCGGGTGGTGGCGGTGGGAGGGCAAGTTGTTTTCTGCTTGCACTTAAACCACCTTTCTTGCCTTTTCAGCCATGTTGGGACTGTGTTGCTCACACCAGCCACCACTGTGGAAAATGACACAGACAGTCTGTCCTTTGAAAGCATTTGGCGTGTTCCTTGGAAGGAAAAACTGAGCTCATCCCAAGAAACAGGAGAGAGTTGGGGATAGTACAGTCATCTCTGGATTCCAAGAAATCCATTTCTTATTTTTTTTCTATCATTTGACATCTTTTTGCAGCCCCTAACTTCCCAAAGAATGAATTTTCTTCCCATAAACACTATGGTGAAGCTATTTCACAGCCACCTCAGAATAGCAGAATCGTGGCCTCTTCATAACTGAGTTTCAAGTTGCTCCCTCAGAGCTCTCATCTTACAGCTGGGTGGGCTGGGGGAAGCCTTAGAATGTGGCCTTGAGAATGTTCCAGTTGCTTTGGAGGATGGTGTAATAGATAAGACTAGCGTGAGGAGATGCACGTAAGGCTCAGGCTGAGCGAGTGCTAGGAACTGGCCCCGGTCTTGGAGGAGCGAGTGGTGCGGAAGGCTAGGGCGTCCCCGCACCGCCACAGCTGCCCCGAACCTCCCCCAGCTGCAACTCACACGCCCTCCGCGCTGGGCTGCTTCCCACAGGCCTGCAAGCCCTGTACTTGCCCAGACGCAGGAAAGAGCCTGGAGTCAGCGACAGAGACATCGGTGGTTTAGTGGATGAGGGATCGTACACAAGGGCCCGGAGCAACACCCCGCCGTGGGTGCAGACGGCACGCAGGACAGGGCAGCAGCCTTCGCTTCTGAGGGGCAGGGAGGTTACCAGTCAGAGAGGGAATTGATGTCAGGGGGGCTCAGCGGTCACCAGAGAGACCAGCAGCGGAGCCCGCTTCCCACTGCCCCTTTGATAAGCTATCATGGTGGGGATAGTTCTGATCTAAAGATTAGCACAATCACTAGCTGGGCCACGGCAGGTATGTAGGCATTTACTGATCAGGCTCTACGATTAAGAGGGAAGGTCAGCCAAGTGAGTAGAGTGTAGGTGAGGCGGGGACTGGTCCAGCAGGGGATGTACAGAGACCAAGAGCACAGCCGTCTTGGGTGGCCTGACTGTACGCACACACACACACACACATCACAGCATCACAGCATCACACACACACACATCACAGCATCACACACACACACACATCACAGCATCACACACACACACACATCACAGCATCACACACACACACATCACAGCATCACACATCACAGCATCACACACACACATCACAGCATCACACACACACACACATCACAGCATCACACACACACACGTCACAGCATCACACATCACACACACATCACAGCATCACACACACATCACAGCATCACACATCACAGCATCACACACACACATCACAGCACCACACACATATCACAGCATCACACACACACACATCACAGCATCACACACACATCACACACACCACAGCATCACACACACACATCACAGCATCACACACACACACACACACACACACACACACACATCCCAGCATCATAGCAGATGGGAAGAGGTGGCACCTTTAGACCATCATGCTGGAGACTGTCTCTTGCTATGACCTCTTGAGGCGTAGCTCCAGAGACGGGAATGAAGGAAAGAGGGCGGGAGGAGGGTTTTACATATCAAGGCGGGTCCTGGTTTTCCCACCCTCCTATCAAGTTAGGACCCTTTAACAACCTTCCTGGGTTTTCTAATGAGGCTTCTTGGCCTGAACTGGACCCCGCGTACCCTCCTCGTTCTCCATCCTTCCCGTGACACACAAAGGGCTTCATCCTAGGAAGGTGAGACCAAGAAGAGCATTGGATACCCCACTTGAGGGACCAGGTGGCCACAGCAGGCGGTGTCTTCTTCTGTCACGTCATGGGTTTCTGCAGGGCAGGAGGACAGCCCCAGCTCTGCCCACCAACAGCAGGGCACTGACCACACGAAGTGGGGCACAATTCACACCACCCCTCTGTCCACCACCAGCACCTTCACAATCCTCCCTGGCCTTCCCACTGGCCACCAGAAGATGGTCCCCCCTGTCCTTACCAGAGTTCCCCACCCCCGCCTCCCCTCCTTGCCTCTGTCATCCCAGTTGGAGGATGTGAACACTGGTGGACTCTTAAGCTGTTCTTGACATTGAAGAGAACTGAGCCCCCTGAGTCACACACAGTCTACTATGGGCTGAATCGTGTCCCCCAGACTCACGCGATGGAGGCCTAACCTCCAGTACCTCAGAGCGTAACCTGTTTGGAGACAGGTGTTTAAAGGGGTGATTCGGTTAAAGTGAGGCCTGGTGTCCATAAAAGAAGAGGAAGGGGCTCCTGGGGCAGAGGCATGACCGTGCGAAGAGGAAGCACGAAGCCTCAGGGGACACCAGCCCTGCAGACACCTTTGCTCTTGCACTTCCAGCCTCCAGATCTGTGAGAAAATTAGTTTCTGTCCTTTAAGCCACCGGGTCTGGTATTTCGTTATTGCGCCCTGAGCAAACAAACTAATACACAGTCGCACAGTCCTCACTAAGCCCTGGGGCCTCTGGACTTCATCTTGGAGCAAACCTGCCCCCCAACACACACACACACACACACACACACACACACACACACACACACACACACACGCAGCTCCTTCCCCTTAGTCGGCAGGCAAGAGGTTGTCTGCGGAGGTGAGGGGCTGTTAAAAGGCCTGCGGAAGGAACACCCCCTCCTGTCATGAGAGGTCCAGACAGCGAGGCAGGTCCTCTGATGCCCTGCTCGGCATGGGCGGGGCGGCAGCCACCTCAGCCCTGGTCCTGGGTCTCGCCTTATAGCCGGCCCCAACCTTGTGGGAAGGAGACGGAGAAGACCACGCATCTGTGTCCTTTCCTTCCTGGCCCTCCACGTGGCAAAGGGAAGTTCCCACGGGCGGCCGCTGCCCATCCTGCAGCCACGCTTCACGCGGGGGGAGCGGGGGAGGGCGTGCCGCAGCTCACGGGATGGGCACCCAGGCCCTGGGCGACTCGGCCACTCGGCACCTGGGCCACTGGCCGCCGCGGAAAGGAGACACCAGCCGTTTCCTGCTGCTTTTCCTTTGGAGAGCAGCAGCAGGAACGGGGGGGATTTCAGATCTCTCTTGCAGCAAATGTGGTGGGAGAACCGGCTGGGACCAGCAAGCAGAGCTGGCCCTCTAGTGGCTTCTGAGGGCCGGCGGCTTTTCCACGAAGTCACGTATTAAGAGTTCCTTAAAGAAACAAATGAATAAAAGCTTAAAAAAAAATAAATATTGGAGGGAATACTTATTTCCCCCTTTTCTTCCTCTTTTCCTCTATACGTCTGAGGAATAGAAGAAGGAGACAGGAAAGGAGAGAAAGGAGCAAAATGGGAGGGGCGCAGGAGGGACCAAGGGGATTTTTAACCTGTTTAATAAATGCGAGGCAAGGTTAAATATTCCCCTAGGACAACTATTAGTTTACTTGCTCTGTGACACTTCAAGTCTGGCCCCTTTTAGCAAACTAGCTAGAAATCCAGTTTGGTAACCGTCAAGTACTTTACTGGGATAGATAATTTTATTTAATTCTTATACAAACCCTAGACAGAGGTATTTTATTTTTATCATCATCATCATCTCCATACAGATGGGAAAACTGGAGGAGAGAGAAGTGAATTGACTTACTCAGGGGTGCAGAGCTATTGAATAGGGAGGTCTGAAGTTGGGATCCGCGTCCAGGCTCCAGGGATAGGACCACATATTAACCCCTCTATTGAGCCAACCAGCACAGAGGCTAAAGTGTCTCAGGACACTCATGCCCTCTAGGTTCACCATACATTCCCTCCTTTTCGTCTCGGGTTCCTCCTCCAAGCTCCGACATTCTCCACACGCATCAGATACAGAGGGCAGGCACAGGATGATTTCTATTCCTCACAATCCAGTAAGGTCTTTGTGACCCTAATTCTTCAGGCAAAAGCATAATAATTGTAAAAGTAATGAAAGGAAGGCCAGGGAGATTTTCCTCTTAATGGGCAGAAAAGACAGTTCTTTCCAAAGATTGCAAACCACCCTCTGATCTCCTTTGTTTCAAGTCATTTAAAACAGCCTGCCGCAGGGAAGTAGCCAGCCCAGAATGCTACCACACATCTTCATTAATTCCACAAATATGTATTTTGTAGCCAAAGAATGAGTTCCTATTGTATTCCAGGCACTATTCTAATGTCCAGGGATATAGTAGGGAAATAGGGCAAAGGTCAAGTAGTCTAGGAGAGGGAGAGAGTCTGTACTTAGACAAAGGAAGAAAGAAGGAAGAAACAAATAATGAGATAATTTCAGACAGTGATAAATGACGTGGCTAAAATAAAGCTGGGTAACGGGATACGGAGGATCTCAGGACCAGGACCACCTGAACCAGAGATGTCAGGGAAGTCCTCTCGGAGGAATGATATCCGAGCAGAGACCCAAGTGATAAGAAAGAGCCCAAGGAGAGCCACAACCATGTCAAGATGTAGGGAAGAGTATTTCAGAAAAGAGACATTAGCGTGTGAAAGATGCTGACGGAAGAAAAGTCAACATGCTCGAGATATCCAAGGACAGATGAGTTGACAGACGGAAATATCCAAGTACCTATTCAAGTAGAAATGAGTTGATGATTGGAGTCTGAGGTTCAAGAGAAAGAAAAGGTAGAATACAGGGACTTGAAAGTCATCAGCCTAGAGATACATCTAAAACCATGGGGTTGGATGAGAGTATCTGCGGAGAGAGCACAGATGGAGAAGTTGAAGACGGCTGCGGGGAGACCCTCGGCCCTCCGTTAACAGCCAGCGGTCTGGCAATGCTGGCCCAGAAACAGTCCCTGAGGTAGGGTGTGATGGTAACTCCGGCATAGGAGCCTAGAGAAGCCTTCAATCAGGCAGCACTTAACTGAGCCAAATGCTGCTGAGAGACCAGGTAAGACAGCAACAGGGCACCTGTGATGGCTGGTGTGGGTGTCCTCCAAAGGGCCTCCTCAGAAGAATGCTTGAGATGAAGGACAGACATCAGGGCACAGAGGAGAGAAGAGGGGGAGAAGGCGGACAGTGAACAAGGTTATAGGATGCGTTTTTGTCAAAGTCTCTGCTACTTCCCGGACCCCTCATCCTCTTACACCTCTCTTATCCAGAAGAGGAGGGAGCAGGTCTGCATTTGCTGCATACCATCCTTTACAATCCCAAAAACTCAGTATTTAATTACAACGTTGATAACTAAGAAGATTTACAGATGGCTTAAAGTCAGTATAATCACGTGGGAAGTCCAATTGTCTTTGCCTGGATTCCCCGGAAAGCACATCTTCAGGCGAAAGCTTACGTGCTCCTACTGTGTTAGGGAGTGCAATTTCAGGCAGCAGAGGAGTGAGGGACCAGGGCACGGAGGCCTGGAAGGAGCGAGAGGCACTTCCGGGAGGAAGATGCGTCCTTAAACCTGCTGCCCCTTAGCTGCTCAGTCCTGGGGGACCATCCTCCAAGGAGTCACGTAACTGGCACCTTAGGACAGTCTCCCCGGGGAGCGGGCTGGGGGTGCAGGGAGGAGAAACAGCACCTGACTCCCTTCTCCAACTGGTCAAACGTTCGCCTCCTGGGATGTTGACCCCCCTCCCTTTCTGTAGCACAGACTCACGTGGGTGCCAAGCTGGGGTCCTGCTATGTCAACAGGGAAGCCCTAGGGCAGGAGGAGGGAAGCGGTGAAGCAGACCCAGGGCAGAACCTGGTGTGGCCACACCAGCTTGAAATCCGTCACGTCTACACAGAAATGATCACTGCCTTGGTGACTGGAAAGTGACAGATGAGGCCAAGAAGTTTTCAAGTGGTGCATGAAAGGTACCTGGTGGGTCATCTGAATAATAATTTGAACTGTGACTTTAAAGAACATAAGAAGCGAAATGTCAGTGAGGTTTTATGTCTTTAAGAGAACAACCAAACCAAGATAGCTGTTCAAGGATGTTTACAGGAGCAGTGTCTGTAATAGGTAAAAAAAAAAAAATTAAAATTAAGAACAAAAACTAGGGAAAATCATCCCCCAGAAATGGAGACTGGTTAATAAATGACGATATCTAATACAATGAAAGTCTATGGCTTCATGAAAAGAAGGATGATTGCGGCTGGTGGCAGGAGACAGGAAGAAAGGGGCACCAGGAAAGTTTTGAGGGTGACAAATATGTTCACTGTTTGCTGTTGGTGAGAGTGGCGGGGATGTATACAGATCTGAAAACGAATCAGCATGTACACTTCAAATATGGGAAGTTTACTGCGTGTCAATAAAGCTGTAAAAATAATAAAAATTGAGGGTGCTACGGAGGAAATACAGAGATGTTGGTCAAAGGGTACAAACTTTCAGTTACGAGAGGAATAAGTTCTGGAGCTCTAATGTACAGCATGGTAACTACAGTAATAAGACACAGTAATGTGTCATATAATTGAAATGTCCTGAGAGTAGATGATAAAGGTTTTCACCACACACACACACACACACACACACACACAAAAGATAACCATATGAGGTGATGGATATGTTAATCAGCGCCACTGTGGTCACCATTTCACAATGTACACACACATCCAAACAGCATATGGTGTGGGCAGTACACTGAACCTCACTAAGCTTTAGCTTTCTCATCTCTAAATTGGGGGCTAATAATCATTAAAAATTCTACAAATAATAAATGCTGGAGAGGGTGTGGAGAAAAGGGAACCCTCTTAGACTGTTGGTGGGAATGTAAATTGGTGCAGCCACTATGGAGAACAGTATGGAGGTTCCCTAAAAAACTGAAAATAGAGTTACTGTATGATCCTGCAATCCCACTCCTGGGCATATACCTGGAGAAAACCATAATTCGAAAAGATACATGCATCCCTATATTCATAGCAGCACTGTTCACAATAGCCAGGACGTGGAAACAACCTAAATGTCCATTGACAGATGAATGGATAAAGAAGATGTGGTACATACATATATATAATGGAATACTACTCAGCCATTAAGAAGAATGAGATAATGCCATTTGCAGCAACATGGATGGACCTAGAGATTATCATACTAAGTGAAGTAAGCCAGACAGAGAAAGACAAATACCATATGCTGTCACTTATATGTGGGATCGAAAATATGGCACAAATGAACTTACCTATGAAATAGAAACAGACTCACAGACATAGAGAACAGACTTGTGGTTGCCAAGGGGGGAGGGATGGAGTGGGAGTTTGGGATTAGCAGATGCAAACTATTATATAGAGAATGCATGAACAACAAGGTCCTACTGCATAGCACAGGAAACTAATATCCTGTGATAAACCATAATGGAAAAGAATATGAAAAAGAATATATATGTAAAACTGAGTCACTTTGTTATACAGCAGAAATTAACATAACATTGTAAATCAACTTATACTTCAATAAAATTTTTTTAAGAAGTAGTAAGTGAACAAACAAAACAAAGACTAACACATAGATACAGAGAACAGATTGGTGGTTACCAGAGGGGAAAGGGGGCGGGGGGAAGGGCAAAATGGGTAAAGGGAGTCAACTCTATGGTGACAGAGGGAAGCTCTACTTTTTGCGGTGAGCACACTGTAGTGTATACAGAAGTCAAATTAGAATGCTGTACACATGAAACTTATATAATGTTATAAACCAATGTTACCTCAATTAAAAAAAATAAAAATAAAATTCTCTTCCTGACAAGCTTTTATCAGTAGATCCCTCTACTCTTGCATTTCTGTGGAACAACATGTAACGCCAAGAATTAACTCCAAAGGCTTTGAAAATGTTTTTGGATTCCTCCTACCACAAGAAGATCAGGCTCAACTAGGCACAGGTTAAGTTTCTGTTGAATCATTTGGCTTTTCCAATCCCAGTTCATGGCCCAGTTAGAACTGCTATTTACACAGTTACGTGATAATGTGGATTCAAAGGGAACAAAAGACATATACATTATTATTTCTCTGTATTAAATGTTTAGTGTGTATAAAATCATTAAAATTATATAACCATCAGGAATAATAAAATATTTTCAAAACGCTCAAAAAAATCATGTACACTTTAAATATATACAGTTTTATTTATTTATTTATTTATTTATTTTTGCTTACGTTGGGTCTTCACTGCTGTGCCTGGGCTTTCTCTAGTTGCCGCGAGTGGGGGTTACTCTTCGTTGTGGTGCGCGGGTTCTAGGCACGTGGGCTCAGTAGTTGTGACTTGCGGGCTCTAGAGCGCAGGCTCAGTAGTTGTGGTGCATGGGCGTAGTTGCTCCGCGGCATGTGGGATCTTCCAGGACCAGGGCTCGAACCTGCTCCCCCTGCATTGGCAGGCGGATTCTTAACCACTGCGCCACCGGGAAAGTGCCAAATATATACAGTTTTTATTTGTCAATCACACCTCATTAAAGCTGGGGAAAAATGGAAAAGATAATTAAAATAATTTTTAAATTAAAAATCAAAAATCCTGGAAACAACCATTCAGTCACTGGGGGCTGGTTGATAAATGATGTTATTTAATACATTGAAAATCCATGCACCCATTAAAAAGAGGAGGGATAGATCTGTACAAGGAGATATGGAAAGAGCCACAAGACATATTTAATGAACAAAGCAAAGTACCGAGCAGTGTGTCCGAATGGTCTCACTTGTGTACATTTTTGGACAGATTTTATATATGTAAGTGTGTTACAATATTTGGGGCTGCAAAGTAACAGAAAACTAAGACTCGAAATGGCTTAAACAATAAACTTTTCTTATACCTCATAATTTATAAAACCGAAAGTGGAGTGGGTTTCAAGGTGTAATTATTCCAGGTGTAACCAACTCTCTCCTCCCCAGGGGAGTTATGCCAGTTTTCTCCCCATCCCCCGACAACATCTGGCTCGCTGAATAAACTGCTTATTCCTCAAATGAACCCAGAGGTAGAGGGGAGAGCATTCCCATAACTCCTCTTCTCAGCCCATACGACGTAGCCCTTTGGGAAAGGGAGATGGGCCATGAAACACAAAGGCTTCTTGGAATGAAAGAGAGAAAATATCTTGCTTGTTTGTTGTTGAGTCTTCCATGGCAGTGGGAACACAGCAGAAAAGTCTCGATAAATTATCTCCACATCAGTAACCGGCAGTGAGACTCCCAGAGTCCTGGCTCTCTGTACAGGTTCTCTCCGGGTAGATCTATGCACAATCACCTCCTCTTGTTTCACTTAGCCTGTGTAGGACACCGATAGTCTTCTTGCCCAAAGTGATGGGAAATACTACAGGACATGAACTTTGAAAACAACCTTGTGACTCAGTGCTTCCAGGTGCATCTGAAAGAAGGAAATGGAAACAGCTCTCAGCAATTCTCCTAGTTTAATTCACTTTGAGTAGCAGAACTGGATGATTTTGATCCAAACCCCGGGATTCCAAGGAAACTGTTTTGACCGTTTACCATATATCGGAGAAGCAGGTAGTTCATAAACATACACGTCATGAGGATACCATATCAAAAGAAGTAGCATCTAATGCAACTCTACCAAGCTGTAGTGTAACTACTATAACCAGTAAAGAGCTCGAAAACGCTTTTGACAGAAAGAGCACTTGAATGTAATATCGGCCAATGTTCTCCTCAACATAAAACCCTGCCATAAACGTTCACAAAGAGCATGGGAATTGAAAGACCAGGAAGGAAATGAGTGATAGTTATCTCATGCGAAGGAACAGAGCTTCCTTACAAAGGCACAAGTGTTCTATAGGCGCTTGTATCCCATCCAGCTTTTACCTCACAATTGAGTATACTTCGGATGACTTCAAGTAGTGAGTAATTTGCCTGAATATCTCAGCAAACATTCCACAGTAATTGGAGTTTAGTAAACTTATTTCAACACTATGGTATATCTCAAAAGTCAGAGAAGTAGATAAATGGTTAAACATTTGATTTCAAGATCTGAAAATAAAATGCTTCAGGGCCAACATGAAGTTGTTAAAGTTCAAAATAAGAAAAAGACTCTCTTCTCTCTTTGACCAGGGAGAGTACAAAGAGCTGTCTATCAAGAAAGACTTCACCAGTTCACATTTGTTACCTTGGTGAATTTTCTACCAAGTCTGACCTCTGGGCTTGCAGGCACAGAAACCCAGTGTTTCCAGCTCAAAGAGCAGATCCATCTTTCAGGGATGAATATACACTCTCTACCCATTGCAGTACTGGTGTGTAACACCAGAATGACCATTTGTTCATCACTAATGAGAATTTAACTGTCATCCACATGAGTACCCCTTCTTCTCCTGGGAGGCAGACATACACAATATCAGAAAAAACGTGTATGTACGTATGTATGTGTATTTCTCATTTGATTTCTTACTATAGTAAAATGTAATAACATAAAATGTACCATTTAAACCACTTTAAAAATTTTGTTTTATTTATTTTTTTATACAGCAGGTCCTTATTAGTCATCCATTTTACACACATCAGTGTATACATGTCAATCCCAATCGCCTAATTCATCACGCCACCACCACCCCCCGCCGCTTTCCCCCCTTGGTGCCCATACGTTTGTTCTCTACATCTGAGTCTCAATTTCTGCCCTGCAAACCGGTTCATCTGTACCATTTTTCTAGGTTCCACATATATACGTTAATATACGATATTTGTTTTTCTCTTTCTGACTTACTTCACTTTGTATGACAGTCTCTAAACCACTTTTAAGTATAGAAAAAGTATTTAAAACTTGGAAATAGGTAAAAGAGATTGCTGGTTTTCTTTCAGTGCAGTGCTGATCTGGACACGTTCTGGGCTATTTTAAAATTCTGGGGCTTCCCTGGTGACACAGTGGTTAAGAATCTGCCTGCCAATGCAGGGGACACGGGTTCGAGCCCTGGTCTGGAAAGATCCCACATGCCGCGGAGCAACTAAGCCCGTACGCCACAACTACTGAGCCTGTGCTCTAGAGCCCGGGAGCCACAACTACTGAGCCCACGAGCCACAACTACTGAAGCCCAGGCACCTAGAGCCTGTGCTCCGCAACAAGAGAAGCCACCGCAATGAGAAGCCCGTGCACCACGATGAAGAGTAGCCCCCGCTCGCCGCAACCAGAGAAAAGCCCGCGCACAGCAACGAAGACCCAACGCAGCCAAAAATAGAATCGATAAAATAAATAAAATTTATAAAAAAATAAAATAAAATTCTGTAGGAGCAGAGATGGATACAGATTTCTGTCCACTAGTGATTCAAATAATTCCTGTCTGGCAAAATAGGTAACCTCAGGACGTTACAATGCATGGCCTTGTTGGACATTAACCAATTTTGTATCTGACTAGCAGTTTTATTCTTACATAAGGATCCCTTGGAACATCTTTTAACATCTTACTGGCTCCTTTATTAATTGTAAGTTGAATAAATTCCTTGATATGTGTATTTTATATTTACATGAGTTGTGATCTTATCTTAAAAAAAAAACCTAAGGTGAAATTTCCATAACATGAAATTAAGCAAACTAGTTACAGATGTTGAGAATTTAGCGTTGGTGGTATAGTGGTGAGCATAGCTACCTTCCAGATGTTGAGAATTTAGTTGTCAACTAGTTGTGAAAAGTGGGCTTCTAGAAGCTTACCTTCTTAGAGTCAGATTTTTGTCAGCCAGGGAGTCATTATGTATCTGCTTATCTGCTTTGGTCCGGAATATATTGCTACTTGAATCTAAATCTTAAAGGAAGAATTTATTTCCAAACTCTTACCGTAATCCCTAAGTACTGACAGCAGAAGAAAATGACATTAGCTTCTCTTTCAAGATTTGCATTCAAAAAGTGAAGGGGATGTGCTCTTATATAGCGTTTTCATTAAGTGGGAACACTTTGAATAAAATACCTGCCCTGCATTCTACACACAATGGAAATCGATGTGGACGCACCAGGAAACCTGCTGCTTAGTATTCTGTAGCGAGGCACTGCGCTGTGCATTCAGCAGTGGCAGACATGATACGCATTTTAAGAAACGTTATTCTTTCCCAGCATTATCTTTGCTCTTTCTTGAAGATTAGTTAGTTCTTTTAAACTTATCTAATCCTTCAAATCCTCAAAAATTTTAAATGAATACAGTACTAAAGTCTTGATCAAGTAAAATTATTTTACATCATATTGCTTTAACCTTTTAACTTTCTGTACTTTCAAGTGGCATTTAAGCATTTTTTTAAAAGGCATTATGGAACCAGAAAGTTTTCTTTCACAGTTCAAGGAAAATGTCCAAAGTTCAAATTAAGATGTGAAATTAATCAGGGCACTAAATTCAGAAATATTAGACTTAAAGACAAAGAGGATTTTTACTGCAGGTTTGGTACTCATCACGTATCAAATAACAAGGCTGTATGTATGGCAATACAGAAAAACTAAGGTGTCTCTGTGACACCGGCTTTATTCCTTGTAGATAAAGCTTCTCACGTCGAGAGCGTTATTTCTACATCCGAAAGTTTCGGAAAAGGTGGCCCAGATTATTTTGTGCGTGTGATGTATAAATAATGTTTATTTAGTGACTTTTATTATTTGTACAAAATAATGCTTTTTAATTTTTATTTATTTTTAATATTTATTTATTTATTTTTAATGCTCTTTTTAAAATTGAAGTATAATTTACAATGTGTTAGTTTCACGTATACAGCAAAGTCATTCATATATATATATATTATATATATATGCTGTTTTTCAGATTCTTTTCCATTGTACGTTGTTACAAGATACTGAGTATAGTTCCCTGTATTGGCTTATAATTTTTAAATATTAGACATATGGTTTATGGGTGTCCATCTGCACTCTTGCCCTGGGCCTGACTATGTCAGGGGGGAGCCTGGCTGAATGAACAGACAGCGACTTCCTGGGGCTGAGCTCTCTTTGCCACGGATAGGAAATGAAAACTTGTCATTTCAAAGCTGACGTTAATCCATTTTCATTCTAGGGAAGCCCCTTAAGGGGACTTTTAGTCATGCAAATACAGAGCAGAGCTACTCTTCTGAAATGAAGATGCCGGTGGCCCGTGGCCCAGAAGCACCACTTTTGGCCAAATAACGGCACTAGCTTTAGTTGTAGGCAGAAAGGCATCTCTTCAGATTCTCCTGGTATTCGTGGCCTTGGGTAGTCTCCACCCACATTCAGTAGAGCTGACCAAGATTCTTTTTTGTCCAAGATTCACCTTACATGTAGCCTAACTTCCGTGCTTTCACCGTGCATTAAGATTCTCCCTCCACAGCCAATCCTGAGGGAGTCAACGCTCAATCTTGAAAAATACTTGTGAGAAAGGAGATAAGGAGGCATGGCACAACCTTTAAAAAACGGCATAGCCATTGAAGATATGACACAAACTGGTTAGAACCAACTAGGTCCAAGGTCTAAATAATACTCTTTTTATTTCTCCCAGTGATGCCAAATGTGCTTTAGATTTTTTAGGGTTCTAAAACCCTAAAACATCCTTAGTGGGTTTCAGATATAAGACCACCTATTCTGAAGACAGGAGTGCTTTACTTAATGCTGATTGCACTGCTGGGACTTATGCACCTGACACACGTTCAACATGGTTGACATTTGGTCTTATCACTCTGATCACAAGTGGTTCCTATTCCATTGACTCTGGGCCCCCCTGACAGTAGGTCCAAGATAACAGTTCTTTTGGAATTTGTCTTTATGGTTAGTGAGATAAGATTTAAATAATAACAGCTTTATCAGGAATTGATCTCTCTCTGGTCTACCACATTATTCCTTTGTGCCTAAACTTCCTTTTGGTTTTAAAAGCCAGTGTGCAAATTGAGTGAAGGGTACAAAGGACCTCTCTGCACAATCTTTTTTTTTTTAACATCTTAATTGGAGAATAATTGCTTTACAATGGTGTGTTAGTTTCTACTTTATAACAAAGTGAATCAGTTATACATATACCTATGTTCCCATATCTCTTCCCTCTTGCGTCTCCCTCCCTCCCATCCTCCCTATCCCACCCCTCTAGGTGGTCACAAAGCCCCGAGCTGATCTCCATGTCTGCACAATCTTTACAACTTCCTCTGAATCTTTTTGTTGTTGCTGTTTTTAAGCCAATATACCTAAAAGAACTGAAAACAGGACTTCAAACAGACAGTTGTATACCCATGTTCACAGCAGCACTAATCACAATAGTCGAAAGGTAGGAAAAATTCAAGTGACTATCAACAGATGAATGAAGACACAAAATGTGGTCTATCCATACAATGAAATGCTATTCAGCCATAAAAGGAGTGAAGTTCTGATGCATGCTACAACATGGATGAACCTTGAAAACATGCTAAGGGAAATAACCCAGTCACAAAATGGACAAATATTGTATGACTCCACTTACATGAAATATCTAGAGTAGGCAAATTCACAGAAACAGAAAGGAGATCAGAAGTTACCAGGGGCTGGGGAAGGAGGCGGGTGGGGAACTGCTGCTAATGGTTACAGAGCCTCCGTGTGGGATGATGAAATTTTGGAAATAGTGGTGATGGTTGTACAATACTGTGCATATAACTAATACCACTGAACTGCATGCTTACAGGGTAAATAAAAGTTGGAAGTTGAGGATCAAAACAAAATTGCAGGGCTTTCCTGGTGGCGCAGTGGTTAAGAATCCGCCTGCCAATGCAGGGGACACGGGTTCGAGCCATGGTCCTGGAAGATCCCACATGCCGTGGAGCAACTAAGCCCTTGCGCCACAACTGCTGAGCCTGTGCTCTAGAGCCCGCGAACCACAACTTCAGTGCTGCAACTACTGAAGCTCGCGTGCCTAGAGCCCATGCTCCGCAACAAGAGAAGCCACAACAATGAGAAGACTGCGCACCGCAACGAAGAGTAGCCGCGCTCGCCACAACTAGAGAAAGCCTGCGTGCAGCAACAAAGACCCAAAGCAGACAATAAATAAATAAATAAATAAATTTTAAAAAGTAAAATATGCTAATGAAGGGTGAAAAAGATTAATTGGTTAAAACAATTTAACTCAACAATTATCTAGGTTTCTACTATGTAACAGAATGATGGATACAAAGATAAAAACATCGTTCCCAATCTTATATAGAGGAAATAGCAAGATGATAAAGCCTTTGCAATCTTCAAAGAGATGTCATTCAATTCTTTCAACGTAGGAAATACTAAACTCCAAGTTAGGGACATTGTTTTATGTCCACTCAAAAAGTGACATTTCTCTGCATCTCAGGGGGCAGGATAAAACTGGATTCAAAAACAACTGACACTGGATAAGCATCACCCTGCAGCACAATCCTAACTTTACTGATGTCCATGTTCACTCAGTATTTTTTTCTCACAAAAATATCTTTAAAAAACTCAACATGGTTCTTTTCTAGCATTTACTGCAGGTATCAGGAGTGGTTCTCCAAGTGTAGTGCACGGATCAGCAACGCCCACACCACCTGAGAGCTGGTTAGGAATTAAAGTTCTTGGGCCTCACCTACTGGGTCAGGAACTCTGGGGGTGGGCCCAGAGATCCACGGTGGAGCAAGCCCCGAAGGTGATTCCCTTGTGTGCTGAGTTAGAGACCCATTGGTCGAACACAGCAAGGCACAACCTTTCACCAACCCCGCCCGAATCAGAAAGAATCCAGGGGAAAAAGCCAACCGGTTGCCACGTACAAAATGTTTTCCCACTGCTTAAAAACAGGTTTAGAGAGATAACATGATTTTGAAAGAAAGATGGAAATTATCTATGGCTTTTTGTTATAAACAGTAAAAGAGTTGAAAAGAGACGTGATATTTTAAAGCATGAGTTTATTCTCCGGCTTTTCTTAAATACCCACAAATTAGTACTTTTCTTGCAGTTATATCCAGGAGCTGAAGGTAATTTAAAATTATCATACATTTAACACTTATAAGAGATAGAATGGAATGATATGAATTTTAAAGACGAGTTTTTCAGTGATTCAATAATAAGCATATGGAAACTGAAGATAATTACAGAAATAACAATTGAACTCTAAAAACATAAATTATATAGAAATAAAGGGTAAAAGGCATTTCGTTATAAAAGCAAAAACAAAAACAGTGGCCCATCACCTCTCCTGCTGGTTAGTAACCTAATGAAAACAATAAGTCAAGTATTCTCTTCTCCATATTAAAACAAAGTGGCTCTATCCTTTTCATGCATGCCAGCCTTAGGTCTGAAATGGGAGCCAGGATTTTAGGTTCTGAACATATCATACATCACTGCCTTACGATAATGGAGTCTTCTTTGTAACACTAAGAAACTGGTAATAAGTCTTAAGTTTGCTTGAACAGAAAAAACAAAAAAATGGATAAGCACTTAATTAAGTCAAGTGGGATGTGGCCACTGGGACACAGTTACAAATGGCACCAAATCAGAACACACAAAAAGCTTAGTTTGAGGGTGAGCATGTTAAATAAAAAACAAAGAAAAGGAGCATTTTAGATCTTTACAGCAACATATTTGGCCAAATAGTCCAGGTTTGGCAACTACAAGGTGAATGAGTCCCTAGAAAGATGAAGTAAAGGAGAAGCTAGATTCAAATTAATTCCAACTCAATTTACAAATTAACAATGCAAAGGATTTTATTTTCTATCCTTTTCATTCAAAAGAAAATTAAAATCATATTCTTACTGCTAGTGTGAACTTCTGATGTTTCTGAACTTGCCATATTTTTGGTTAGTTTTTAAAGACAGTGATAGTAGATGTTGTTATTAATGTGGCCAAGATATTACATTTCCAAAGAATAAAATTAGATCAGTACAATGTTATTATTCACAACGACTCAGAAAAAAAATAGAGGTTCCACAATTATCTCCAGCCCCTGGGATCATGAAACATAGCAGCTTAGTGACCGTTAAATGGAAAATGAATTATGAGAACTGCTGTTTCCAGAATGTCTTCCCCGCCTCTCCTTATTTGTATTTTTTAAAAAGTAGACCTTACACTTTCTTTATTTAAACATATTTAAAATATGCTAACATTGGTTTCTTTTCTATTTTCTCTGAAATCAAAATTTTAAATTTCTAAAATTTGCTCATAGTAAGTGATCTCAGATGTTTCTTTTGACAGTGAAACTACTTTTGTTTAATTCTGCTTGAAAAAAAATGTCAGCGCTATACCATTTACAGAGAGGGTGTCCTGAAGTCTCTTTTTCTGGTCATTTTTAATGCATCTTAAGTTGTTATCTAGCACACATTATAATGGAACTGAAGTTCCTATAGGGAGAAAATGAATTTGGAGCGTTAATGATGTAATTAGACATAGAAGTTAAAGCCACAAAGGAGTCTTATCACAATGACTTGGTGTATTAAACTGTGTCAACACAATGTCAGTTGATTTAGTTTAACGACTGGTCAAGTCAAGGGAAGGGGGTAAAAATAAGCTACTGTGATTAAAACTAGTTTGACTCAAAAAAAAAAAGTGTCTATAGCCTACTTGATAGCTCTGTACACCATCTAGAGACTTTCTGACACGACACTAAAATACAGATTCTTCACAAATCACAACTTTATCCCAAATGTTCTTAAAGATTCTATGTTGCTTTTTAAATTCTACTAAATAATCAACAGCTTTACAACAAAAATTATTTACCTAAAAAACACTTAAATTACTATCCCACAAAATGTTTAGAAACACAGGTAACCACAGAAAGTAAACATGCATATACTGGTTTTTTTTTTCTGTTAAGTAATTCAAACTTTAATGCAGAAAAAAATACATTACAGTCAAAATAAACCAATGAAAGTGATACAAATCATCTCACACTCACTGAATAAGCAGACATCAGAAAGACCATGCCCCATAATATATTCCCGGCAAAAACAAGATGGCTGCTCTGAAAGGAGAAGTTCGTACAACTCACAACAAATAGAGTACTGTAAGGGTGACAACGTGGTGACCCCTTCTCAAGGCACTCATGCCCACATACTGCTTTTTTATTATTTTAATTTGGGTTGTTAGCTGAATGAAAACAAATAATAGCTAAAAAAGTTTTCAAATGATAGAAAAACATATTTAGGTAAGTTTTGACAATTTTTTGAGTACTCAGACAATAGAAATGTATTATATATTTTTGCACCAACTGCAAATACAAAGTTAATAATGAAATCAAGGAATAGAAAGATCGAAAGGGGCCTCAAATATATTGACTATCTTTTAAATTTTAGACAAAAGAGCTGAGAATAGAAAAAAAAACAACCCCAACATATACATCATATAAGTCTTTTTTAATATATGACTTCTGATTTTAAATCTTTTCTGAAAGCATCAAGGGCATGGAGACCCTTACTATAGATTATGTATCATCTCCTCTTTGGCAATGAGGTGTGTAGTTTTGTTAACTAGAGACATCAGTGAGTTCAGTTTCTCGGACCATTCGTTTATTTTTATTTATTTATTTATTTGATCATTTTATTTTATTTTATTTTATTTTTTTTGCAGTACGCGGGCCTCTCACTGCTGTGGCCTCTCCCGTTGCGGAGCACAGGCTCTGGACGCACAGGCTCAGTGGGCACGGCTCACGGGCCCAGCTGCTCCGTGGCATGTGGGATCTTCCCGGACCGGGGCACGAACCCGTGTCCCCTGCATCGGCAGGCAGACTCTCAACCACTGTGCCACCAGGGAAGGCCCTATTTTATTTTTTTAAACTTTTTATTTTATATTGGAGTATAGCCTATTAACAATGTTGTGATAGTTTCAGGTGCACAGCAAAGCGACTCAGCCATACATGTACACGTATCCATTCTCCCCCAGACTCTCCTCCCATCCAGGCTGCCACATAACATTGAGCAGGGTTCCCTGTGCTATACAGTAGCTCCTTGTTGGTTATCCGTTTTGAATATAGCAGTGTGTACATGTCAATCCCAAACTCCCTGGCTATCCCTTCCCTCCTCAATTCCCCCCTGGTAACTATAAGTTCGTTGAGACCAGTCATTTAAAACATTATTTAAATCCTTGGGTCTCTGGAAATTGATGATTTCTGTTAACCTGTCTACCTTAGCAAAGATGCTCTTGCTAGCTACTAGATTTGAGAGAAAAGCCTCTGCAAGAAAGACAAATTAAGACAAGATAATTTTAGACAATAAAATTTTAGAAAAGCATTTTCTCAACTGTTTATTCAAGCATATGCAAGGCTAAAATTCATTATTAATAGTTAGAAAGGACTGCTTTCCTGCATCAATGTACTTATTTTATTGTGAGTCTAGGGAATGATTAAAATGAGTACACTCAGAGTCAAGGATCAGTTTGAATCTCCCCCAAAACTTAATACTGTGGGTAAAGGACAAGAACCTTTTGCTAACAGCAACATGGGCTGCCTTCCACAATGTTTCCCCCTAAAAGGAAGAATTATACAGGTTAGGGTTAGGGTTAGGGTTAGGGGTTTTTTGGGAAGTTGAGTTGTGTGAGTTCTTGGTCTGTTTTTGATTATGAATCCCTTATCAGGTACACTACTTGCAAATATTTTTTCACATTCAGTGTGCTTTCTTTTGGTTTTGTGCATGGTTGGCTTTGCTGTTGAAAACATTTTTGGTTGGATAGAGTCGTTTTGGTTTAGTTTGCTTCTGTTTCCCTTGCTTGAGGAGACCAATCCAAAAAAATACTGCTAAGATTGATGTCAAAGAGTGTACTTCCTATGTTTTCTAATAGGAGTTTTATGGCTTCAGGATTGAAGTATTTGCAGTGCTGGATTTATTTTGAGGTTGTCTTTGTAGATGGTATGAGAACGGAATCCAATGGTGATTTTTGTGCGTGTAGCTTGTCCACTTTTCCCAACACCATTTATTGAAGAGGCTGTCTTTTCCCCATTGTATATTCTCACCTCTTTCACCATAGATGAATTGATCATATAAGCGTGGGTTTATTTCTGTGTTTTCAGTTATGTTCCTTGTATCTATGTTTATTTCATTTGTGCCAATACCATGCTGTCTTGATGATTCTAGGTTTGCAGTATAGCTTGAAATCAGGCAATATGATATGTCCAAATTTGTGCTTCTTCCTAAGATTTTATTGACTCTTTAGGTTCTTTTGTGTTTCCATAACACATTTTGGAATTTTTTGTTGTAGTTTTCTGAGAAAATCCACTGATATTTTGAGAGGAATGGCATCATATCTCTCGATTGCCTTGGTGGTGTGGAAGCATTTTAACAATGCGAATTCTTTCGTTCCACGAGCACAGCATATCATTCCATTTGTTTGCGTCATCTTCATTTTCTTTCATCAATGGCTTCCAGTTTTCTGAGTATAGGTCTTTTACCTCCTGGGTTAGGTGTACTCCTAGGTATTTTATTTTTGTTAATGTCATTGTCCATGGAATTGTTTTCTTAATTTCTCATTCTGATAGTTTGTTGTGAGTGTATAGAAATGCAACCAATTTCTGTAGATTATTTTTGTATCCTGCAACTTAACTGTGTTTTCTGATGAGCTCTATTTGGTTTTGGGTGTTGCCTTCAGCATTTTCTACATAGAGTGTCATGCCATCTACAAAGAGTGACAATTTTACTTTTTCCTCTGCCATCAGATTTCTCTTATTTCTTTTTATTTAATTATGTTGAATGAAAGTGAGGAGTGTGGTCAGGGTTAGAGTTATATGTCAACATATCTGGCCCTCTTCCCCTTCCTCCCTCTCCATCTCTCTGATGCCTCCAGGAAAAACAGGACTAGTCCAGGGTCACACATTATTCAGGGAGTTGAGCTGGACCATTGTTTTTCTGCCCCTCAGTCGTGTGCATAATTTTGCATGCTATCTGGGTAACTTTGGCCAGGTGTCCCTTCAGATCTTTTCCTATTTTTAAAGGGATTGTTTCTGTTAGTGTTCTTTGTCTATTTGGAGACAAATTCTTTATTACATGTGTTTGCAAATATTTGTCTCCTAGTTCTTGATTTGTCTTTTGCTTTTCTGAATAAGGTCTTTCACAGATTAGAAATCTTTAATTTTATCAAGTCCACAGTATTCCTTGTTTTTCTTTGTGGATTGCCTATTTGTGTTGTGTGTTAAGACTCAAAGCTCATGTCAATTTTCTGCTATATTTTCTTCTATAATATTGAGAAGTTTGCATTTAAAATGTGTCTCTGAATAATTTTGAGTGATCTGGTGTAAGTTGCAAAGTTTGCATCTACATTCATTTCATCCCGTAGGGTTTCCAATTCATTGTTCCTTAACTGTTTTGGAGACCGTATGGGATATTTGATTCCATTTCAGACTGAATTTCCACAGTTTAATGGATTCAGCAGTTTTGCCAGCAGGGGCGCTGTGTCCAGTGACCTGGAAATGAGGTGTGGCCTGCACTTCCCGCATTGAACACAGGGGGCGCTGATCCCCCCTCGCCCCCTCCTCTGACCCACTGGCACGTCCGCCCTCCATGGTGGACTTGGCCGTGTGCACACCTGAAAGAGTTCTGTCTCCTCAGGTGCCACCAGGGCTGCAGCTCTGGGACGCCGAGGGTTGGCGTCTAAGCTGACAGGAAAAATTGTGCAAGAATTGGGGTGGGATCCCCTCTAAGGATCTGCACTGCTAGTAAAGGGTAAAGGGATGCACCTGTGGCACTATGATGGGTCCTGCACACAGTTCCCCCCGGGGAGGAGTGTCCGTTCACTCTTCCCTTTGGGGGATCTGCTGGGGACTCTGCTCGCTCACGTGGTCCCCAGGGCTGGTCATCACCAGACTAAATGCCTACCTCGATGATGATGACCAATGCAGTGTCCCCAGTGTTTGCATTTGCGTGTGTCCTCGTCTGAGAGGTCAAGCAGTCTCTAAGCTACACTGACCATGTGCATAGCCTCTCATTGCAACCGCATGTGTTTTTCTGTTTCTTTTCAGAACGTTTGATTTTCGAGACGGTTTTGGGGCCACAGGGATGTCAGGTCTTTCTCTGGCTCTGGGTTATGAGGAATGCTTTTCCAGTTTGTGTTGGGGTTTGTCTTTCTTGGTTTCGTTTTGTTAGTTATTTTTGGGCCACAGGAATAGCTCAGCACTTCCTTTCTGTCTTCTGGCTGGGGTGTCACACTTAGAACAGCAGTGTGTACCCTGAGACTATGCACATGTTTACTAAACGGGCTTCGTTTTGTACGTGACATCTTTAATCCACCTGGATTTCCCTTTCAAATACCAAAATGCTATTTCAGATGAAAAAAAAAATACAAGAATTCACCAGTCCCCTCTTAAGATATGTGGGCAGAAACAGAAAGCCACCTTTTGTATGATTTCATTGATAGGAAACACCCAGAATAGGTAAAGAAACAGAGAAAGAAAGAGGATTAGGGGTTGTCAGGGGCTGGGGAAGAGAGGAACGGGGAGAGCATGGTTTCAGTACAGGGTTTCACTGGGGGGAGGGGGAATGAAAGGGTCTGAAACTAGACAGTGGTGATGCTGCACAGCACTGTGAATGTGCTTAATGCTCCTGAATTGCCCCTGGGGTGGCGTTTCCAGAGATGGCTCTGGGTCTCCTGCAGGCGCACGTGCCGGCTCTCCCTGCTGGGCTGGTAAATCCTCGCCTGGTGCGGCGTCTTTGGCAGGCTATTCCTTAGGCTGGGATTTCCCTATCGTTGGTGCCTGGTCCTGCACCTGCGGCTAACGTTTCCAGATAGAAAGGTCTGGGAGTTGGAGCCAGGTTTAAGGTCCGGGGAAGTGCTGGAGCTGTGACAGCAGAAAAGATGACCCACACGCCTGCCTTTCCATGTGCCCTTCCGAGGACAGAACTCTACCCAGAGCTTCCCAGAGAATTCCCAGTCCAGGAACTCACAGCAGGATGTCCTCTCTGACAGCAGTCCATGGGATGGGTGGCCTCAGGCCAGCCTTGGCTCCGGGCCCAACCCCAGCCTCGGGGGACTCCCCGCCGTGTGGCCCAGCACTCACCCCTCCCCACGCCCTCACGTGCACCCACCCCCGGCCTGCTCACCCTTGTGCTCCGTCTGGGTGGGCTCCAGCTGCCTCGGGGGAAGGTGGACATGGTGCTCCAGGTCAGAGCCGGGTGGGCTGAGCTCCGCGGAAGCCCGGGGCTGGAGCCTGGGGTGCGGCCTGGGTGGCGTCCGGGCAGGAGGCCTTCCCCGCTTACCTCTGGGCCCCGGGTCCGCGGAACCCTCCATGGCCACACTCTCCCGAGGCCTGCACCTGCCCTCACGGGCAGTGTGGTGCCCCGGCCCCTCACTCGGGGAGACGGTGGGTCGGGTGTCCCTATGGATGAGCTCGTCGCCGATCTCCAGTGTGAGGCTCTGCAGTGACAGTGACCAGCAGCTGGCCCGGCCCGGAGGTATCAGAGCCCTGCCCGGCCGTTATCTCCGCCGCTGCTGCTGCCCACTCGAACTTCTGCTCCCAGATCGGGCAAGACCTGTGTCTGCTCTCCTCCTACCCGGAAGGCAGGAGATCCACCTAGAGGGCTTGGGATAGACCTCGGGCAGAAGCGTGCTGCCCTGGCTTTCCACATCCCACCCAGCCAGCTTTGACCGGAGGTGTGGACGTGACCGGCGCCCCCAGCCTCTGACCCCTCATCACCCTGCTCTAGCGGCAGGCAGACCCAGCCCACAGAAGCCCCGACCTCCACACGTCCGGGGAGGGGGACATAGGGCTACTTGGATGGCATCAGAGTGGCGGCCTGGCCTGGCCTGGCTTGGCCTGGGCCTCCCAGTCCAAGGAGGGACCTTTGGGTCCCTCTGGGCAGATGGCCAAAGGCGTCTGGGGTGAGACCTGACCAATGCCTGCAGCGTCCAAAAATACTCTTTCTGGGGCCTTTCCTGAGGCCACGGCCTCGGGGTACTGGGACACAGCACAACATGTCCATTCGAGCATCTCCAACCAATTGAGCTGGGTAGGGGGCTCCTCGAGAAGTAGGCACCTGGTCACCCAGGTTCCAATTCTGCTTGGCTCTGTGGCTAGGGAAGTGAGGTCCCTTCCTGGGGTCCCCTTACCTGGGCTTCCTCCTTACACACAGCTCTCCAAGGGCACCTCTGGGCTGCTGACCGCCCACCCCCATCCCTGCCACGTCCCTGTGCAGTGACACCAACACGGCCCACTCCACAGCCCCGGGGAGGCCTGGGTGCCGCCAGGGCCCCAGCTCTGAGGACACAGCAGGGTTCAGACCCGGCTCCCCCTTGCCAGTAATGTGACCCTAGGTAAGCCATGTGCCTCTCAGGGCCTCCGCAGTCCGCCATCTGCGCAGTGGGGGTCATGCTGGCATCTACTCCCCAGGGAGGCCATCAGGTATATAGACCTATAGACACCTACAGTGCCCGTAAAACCCGTGGGCTGGTATCACGTGAGCCCATGCACAGGCCTAGCAAGGAAGGGCTCCACAAAGGGCCGGCGCAGCACAGAACACAACTGAACAGGCCCGGCTCTGCCCTGGGATCTAGGGAGGGTCACTCCCCTTCCTGCCTGTTTCTCAGTCCCCCCCGCAGTGGGAGGATTGAAAGTAAATAAAATTCAGACATCGCCCCCTCCGGCAACAACCTTCCAGGTCCTCATGCTGTGTTTACATTCAGGTCCCGTGTCTCATCTTGGCCCTGGGGTGGGCTGCCCCCACCAGGGCCCCGCATTCGCATTCGTGCCTCCTGGTCACACATCCTCCTGCGATCCCCGCCCCTCCAGGCTGGATGGACCTGGCGCCTGGGTTCCAACGTGCAGACTGATTGATAGAAATCGTGTGACTTCTACTCATTCCCTGTCTCCTGTGTTCATTGTCTCTCTGTCTATTTCTCTCTGCCTCTTTACGTTTCTGTCTGTCTCTATTTCTCTGTCCCTTCTCTCCCTGTCTCTTCTTTCTCTCTCTCTTTCTTGCATGTATGTGTGTGTATATTGTTAGGGTCCAGGGCAGGTCAGTTCTAAATAGGCCTTAATGACATATTGATTATTTTGAATTAATATTACTTAAGAAAAGACCCGTGCAAAAGATCTCCTCTCTGTCTCCCTGCAAGTAGGAAAGAAATCTCTCCTGTGAAAGGTACACCACCTGGGGGCTGGGGCCTGAGGTCTGAGGGGGAAGGGCTGCAGGCATGTTGGCCCCTGCAGATCAGTTCATTCTGGGAACCCTCTGTCGTGACTACTGAGGTGCCGGTTAGCTTTGCCATAACCAAAGCCAGCTCCCCTCTCCGCCTGTTTACGAGAAAAGGCCTGAGTCTGAGCCACTCTAGACTCTCTAGATTTCATGGCACACGGACTGAGCCCCACCCTCCCATCCTGCCAGACCCCTTGTACAAATGCCTTCACTTTAAGAGTTCTTTCACCTTGTCCAGAAAATAAACAACACCCCCCCCCCCATAGCCAACAGACAAGCAGACAGATATCCAGCTGCTCTCCTGCCTCAGCCGCTTCAGAGAGTCGCTGTCTTGGAAATACCTTAAGCTCAATGACATACCGCCGTCTCCCTTTCTCTGGCATCATGCCAACCCCGGGTGAGCCACGTCTTACGTGGGCACGATGGCACCATTCAGGCGAGCCGGAGACAGTACCCCAAAGTGGCCTGGTGGTACCACCGTACATTGAAAATGACCAACACACCAAATCGGCCATAAACATGGTGGTTCAGAGACCAGGGATGTGCATGTGCCTCTGATGAAATCACTGCTCAGGAGACCCCAGCATCTATCATCCATCTTCTCCACGTTCTTCTGACCTCTGCTCTTCCTCTTTTCAGCTGATATCTTCCTAGATCGTTCATGGAGAAATTAGATCCCATCTGGCAAGAGCAGAATTGTCTTCTCAACACATGAGAAGAGAACAGGCACGGGCCCGCACCCACCTTATCCTCCTCTGCCTGCCTGGCCCATCATGTCAGCAACATGTGTCCCTCCTCCTGTCAGAAGCCTAACCCCAGGGAAAGGACTTAGATGTAAAGGAAACCAGAATATTGTCTTGAGCTACGGACACTTCAAAAAACAAAGCAAAACCAAAACAAACAAACAAACACCCCCTCCCCCACCCCCCAATAAAGCAGGTCTAAGAAGGGTGAGCTGAGCCTTCCCCTTCTTCCTGGAAGCAGCAGATAACATGCCCCCCCCCCCCGCCACTGCACCCCCCGCCCCCGCTCCCCCCAGGAAGACGCCTTCCCTCTGCTGGAAGGAGAGTGACACTGTGATCGTCAAGGGCAGACAGTGGAGAATGAGAGAATTCCGTGCAGACAGACTTTGTGCAGCGTAATTCTCAACCTCCTTAGCCTCCCCACATAGTGTGGCTCCTTTTCCACAATCACCTCTCTGTTCAACCCAACAGAAAAGAATTTAGGTTTCGCCACTTCTCTGGG
Source organism: Lagenorhynchus albirostris (assembly GCF_949774975.1). Taxonomy (NCBI): domain Eukaryota; kingdom Metazoa; phylum Chordata; class Mammalia; order Artiodactyla; family Delphinidae; genus Lagenorhynchus; species Lagenorhynchus albirostris. Next base: position 60,103,543 of record NC_083114.1, read on the forward strand.
TCTTTCTTCATTTCCTTAGAGGGCGCCCTGGGTCAGGTAAAACTTGTGGGAAATAAATGTGTATGGTTCCCTCCTGTGAGTCTGTTTCATGTCCATTCAATTCTCAGGACCAGCCGTCAGCTCTAAGAGGGTGGAGGTCAGGTTCGGTCTCGGCCACATCTTCCCTGCCGGCATCTTTGAATTCTACCTCCTTCCTTGGCTTGAGTCCTCAGCATGCTGACATGCTCTCAGCTGCCATCTTCAGAAGCTCTGTGAACATGGGCTGTGTCTTTCAAAATGAAACACGTTCTCACCATACGATCCAGTCCTCAAGCTCCTTGGTATCAATGGACCCAGATGAGTCGAATGCTTCCATCTACACAGAAACCTGCGCCCGGACGTTTACGGCAGCTTTATTCATAACTGCCAGAACTTGGAAGCAACCAACATGTCCTTCGGGAGGTGATTGGACAGATAGACGGGGCTCCATCCATGCAGCAGAATGTTCTTCGCACTGAAAAGAAATGAGAGAGAGAGAAGGAGCCATAGGAGATGGGAGGGGCACCTTAAGTGCATGTCAGTCACTGAAAGAAGCCAGACAGGAAAGGTGGCATAGCTTAGGGTACCAACCACATATGACATTCGGGAAAAGGCAAACCACGGAAAGGGTGGGTTGCTAGGGGTTCGTGGCGGGGTTAAGGGGTGGGGTATGATAAATAGGTCGAGCACAGAGGATTTTTAAGGCAGTGAAACTATTCAGTGTGATACATTCATGGCAAGATACATTTGTCAAAACCCATAGACTGTGCAACACCAGGAGTGAACCGTAGTGTAAACTCTGGACTCTGGTGATCATGATGTGTCCATGCAGATTCAGCGATAGTGACCAACACCCAGAATGTTGATAGGATAGTTGGGGAGAGGGAAACTCTGAGCACCTGTGTGGGTGGGCGGAGGGGGTGGATGGAGAGAGCAGTAACAGCAGAGCAGGGGCACGTGGCACCTCTCTGTACTCTGCCCAATTTTGCTGTGAACTCAAAACTTCTTTAAAAAATAATAAACCCCATTTAAACAAAGAAACAAATGAACATTCCAGTAGCATCGCATGGCTGCTTCTCTTCAAGTTCTGTTCGTCTGGGCCACTTGAGAGTCAAACTTCAGCAGACACTTTCACAGATGGCCTTTCAACCCGCATCCTTTCATAGTTTCATCTGACATCCGCTCTTTATCTCACTACACTCTTTTTTTTTTTTTTTTTGGCCGAGCTGCACAACTTGCAGGATCTTAGTTCCCTGACCAGGGATCGAATCCGCTCCCTCGGCAGTGAAAGCGCGGAGTCCTAACTACTGGACCACTGGGGAGTTCCCCAACACTCTTTTTTTTTTAAGATAGTACCTTTTCTTCTTTTTAAAAATCGGTGTATACTTGATGGGCAATTATTATATATTAGTTTTCTGGTATACAACATAGTGACTTGATATTTTTATACACTACAAAATAATCACCAAGATAAGTCTAGTTACCATTTGTCACCATACTGTGTTATTACAGTATTATGGACTCTATTCCCTATGCTGTACATCACACCCCATGACGTTTGTTTTATAACTGGAATTTGGAACCTTTCAATCTTTCTCACCTATTGCACTCATCCCTCCACCCACCCACCTAGCAACCACCAGCATGTTCTTGGCATCCATGAGTCCATTTCTGTTTTGTTGTGTTTCTTCATTTGTTTTGTTTTATAGATTCTACATATAAATGACATCATAAGGTAATTCTCTTTCTCTGTCTGCTATATCTCATTTAGCATAATGCCCTCTAGGTCCATTCATGTTCTGGCAAGATTTCATCTTTTTTTTTAATTAATTAATTTGTTTTTATTTTTGGCTGTGGTGGGTCTTTGTTTCTGCACACGGGCTTTCTCTAGTTGTGGCGAGCAGGGGCTACTCTTCGTTGCGGTGCGCGGGCTTCTCATTGTGGTGGCTTCTCCCGTCATGGAGCACAGGCTCTAGGCGCATGGGCTTCAGTAGTTGTGGCACATGGGCTCAGTAGTTATGGCTTGCAGGCTCTAGAGCGCAGGCTCAGTACTTGTGGCGCACGGGCTTAGTTGCTCTGTGGCATGTGGTATCTCCCTGTGCCAGGGATCGAACCGTGTCCCCTGCATTGGCAGGCAGATACTTAACCACTGTGCCACCAGGGAAGCCCAAGATTTCATTCTTTTTTTATGGCTGAGTCATGTTCCAGTGTGCATGTGTGTGTGTCCAGTTTTCACATATATATATGAAACCTTCTTTATCCATTTGTCTATTGATGGATAGTTTGGTGGCTTCCATATCTTGACTATTGTCAATAAAGGCTTCATGAACATAAGGGTGCGTATATATTTTTGAAGTTGTGTTTTTGTTTCCTTCAGAAAGATACCCCCAAGTATAATTCCTGCATCATATGGTAGGTCTATTTTTAATTTCTTGAGGAACCTCCATACTGTTTTCCATAGTGGCTGTACCAATGAACATTCCCAACAAAAGTGAGTGAGAGTTCCCTTTTCTCCACGTCCTTGGCAATACTTATTATGTGTTGTCTTTTGGATGATAGCCATTCTTTCAGGTGTGAGGTGATACTCTCATTGTGGTTTGAACGTGCATTTCCCTGATGATGAGTGATGTTGACCATCTTTTCATGTGTCTTTTGGCCATCTGTATATATTCTTTGGAAACATGTTCTGTCCTCTGCCAATATTTTAATTGGGTTTTTGTTTTTTTGGAGGTTGACTTGTGTGAATGAGTTCTTGGTCTATTTTGTGTATGAACCACTTACCAGATATATTGTTTGCAAATATTTCTCACATTCAGAAGGCTGCCTTTTCTTTTGTGGATGGCTTCCTCTGCTTCTGGAAAGCCTTTCAGTTGGATGGAGTCCCATTGGTTTATTTTGCTTGAGGAGGCAGATCCAAAAAGTATTGCTAAGACTGATGTCAAAGAGTGTACTGCCTATGTTTTCTTCTAGGAGTTTTATGGCTTCAGGTCTTACATTGAAGCATTTGATTCATTTTGAGGTTATTTTGTAGATGGTATAAGAAAAGATTCCAGTTTCATTCTCGTGCATGTAGCTGTCCAGTTTTCTCAACACTATTTATCGAAGAGGCTATATTTTCCCCATTGTATATTCTCACCTCCTTTGTCATAGATAAATTGACTGTATAAGTGTGGGTTTGTTTCTGGGCTCTCAATTCTATTCCATGGCTCTATGCATATTTCCTTTGTGCCAATACCATACTGTCTTAATGATTCTAGTTTGAAATAGTTTGAAATCAGGGAGCGTGATATGTCCAGGTTTGTGCTTCTTTCTTAAGATTGTATTGACTATACATGTTCTTTTGTGTTTCTATACACATTTTAGAATTCTTTGTTCTAGTTCTCCAAAAAAATTCCATTGGTATTTTGATAGAAATGGCATCCAATCTCTAGGTTGCCTTGGGGTGTGGAATCATTTTAACAATATGGATTCTTTTAATCCATGAGCATGGTATATATTTCCATTTGTTTGTGTCATCTTCATTTCTTTCATCAATGTCTTCCAGTTTTCTGAGTATAGGTCTTTTACCTCCTGGGTTAGGTGTATTCCTAGGTATTTTATCTTTGTTAATGTCATTGCTCATGGGGTTGTTTCCTTAATTTCTCATTCTGACAGTTTGTTGTGAGTGCACAGAAATGCAACCAATTTCTGTAGATTAATTTTGTATCCTGCAACTTTACTGAACTTTCTGATGAGTTCTATCTGGTTTTGGGTGTCATCTTCAAGATCTTCTGTATAGAGTATCATGTCATCTACAAAGAGTGACAGTTTTACTTTTTCCTCTGCCATGAGATTCCTTTTATTTCTTTTTAAAATCTGATTACTATGGCTAGGACTTCTTAGACCATGTTGAATGAAAGTGGTGAGAATGGTCAGGGTTAGAGTTAGGTTTAAGCATAACTGGCCCTCTTCCCCTTCCTCCTTCTCCATCTCTCTGAGGCCTCCAGGAAGGACAGGGGTAGTCCACGGTCACAAATGGCTCAGAAAGTTGAGCTGGACCATTGTTTTTCTGCCCGCTAGTCCTGGGCATAGTTCTGTATACTGTCTGTGTATCTTCTTTGGCCAGGTGTCCAGTCAGATCTTTCCCTATTTTTCATGGGGTTGTTTGTGTTAGCATTCTTCGTATGTTTTGAGACAAATTCTTCATCAGATGTGTGTTTGCAAATATTTTTCTCCCAGTTTGTAACTTGTCTTTTGATTTTCTGAATAAGGTCTTTCATGGAGTAGATATCTTTAATTTTATAAAGTCCACAGTATTCCTTGTTTTTCTTTGTAGATTGCCTTTTTGTGTTGTGTGTTAAAACTCCAAAGCTCATGATCTACATGACCAAACTCAAGCTCATTGTCAATTGTCTTCTACGTTTGCTTCCATAATTTTGAGTAGTTTTGTATTTAAATATTGTCTGTGAATAACTTTGAATGAATTTGGTGTAAGTTGTAAAGTTTGCATCTACATTCATTGCGTTCCAAATGGTTTCCAATTTGTTGGAGTTATGGGGTGTCCAGTTTTCCCAGCACTGTTTACGGTGGGGACTGTCCTTCCCCTCGGCGTGTCCTTGGCCCCTTTGTCATAAATTAACCGACCCCAGCCGTGCGTGTTGAATTCTGGGCTCTCTGTCCGGTTCCTCTGGTCCCTGCGCCTGTTTTTGTTCCAATTCCACACTGTTTCAGCCACTGTAGCTTTTCAACAGTGTGTGAAGTCAAGTAGGGAGATGCCTCCAGCCTCTTCTCCTTTCTCAGTTAATTGTTCCCTAACTGTTTTCCGAAAACTTTGGGGATATTTGTCTCCATTTCAGTTTGAATTTCCACGGTTTAACAGATTCAGAAGTTCCGCCAGCAGGGGGCGCTGTCTCCAGTAACCGACCACTTCCCGCACCGACCACAGGGTGGCGCTGAGCCCGCCTCTCTGACCCCCACAGCGCATGCGCGTTCCCCGCGGACTCGGCTCTGAGCGCAGCTGAGGGGCGTTGTGTGTCCTCAGGCAATCCCGGGGCTGCGGCTGGGACGCTGGGCTCAGCGTCTGTGCTGACAGGAGCTCGGTCTCCTCAGGACTCGCTGGGGTTTCGGCTTCAGGACAACGTGGGGCTGCGTCCACGCTGACGGGAGCTGGGTTTCCTGAGGACGCAGGCGACGCCGGCGGAAAAGGTGAGGAGACAGTGAGGAAAAGTGGGGAGAAGCTTCCTGGGGGCGACGGACGGCTGCGGGGGTCCGTCTTCATGCGGGCCGGAAGGGCTTGGCGTGCAAAGCTGGGTTTTTGGTCAGGCTGGTGCGCGGTGGAGCCGCGTGGGTTACGGGGTGTGCAGTCTTCCCCGCACCGTTTACCGCGGGGCTGCCCTTCCGCTCGGTGTGTCCTTGGCCCCGTTGTCGTAACTTAACGCCCCCCCCCCCCCACCGTGCGGGGTGGGTTCTGGGCTCTCCGTCCCGTCCCTCTGGGCTGTGCGCCTGTTATGAGCCAGTTCCGCACTGTTTTGGGGACTGTAGCTTCGTGATGAAGTGTGAAGTCAGGGAGGGAGATGCCTGCGGCCCGTTCTCCTTCCTCCGGGTCGCCTTGGCTCTTCGGGCTCCTTTGTGGCTCCACGCGCGTCTTAGGAGGATTTGCTCTGTTTCTGTGGAAAATGCCATGGCCTTTCGGGAGGGCCTGCGCTCACTGTGTGCACCGCTCTGGGTAGAAGGCATGCTCTAACAATGTTCATTCTTCCGTTCCATGAGAACAGGGTAATCTTTCCATTTCTTGGTGTGTCTTTTTCAATTTCTCCATCAATGTCTTAAAGTTTGCAGTGTGCAGGTCTTTCACTTCCTTGGTTAACTTTATTCCCAGGTATTTTGTTCTTTATGGTGCAATTGTAAATAGGGTTGCCTTCTTTCTTTTTCTGATGGTTCATTATTAGTGTTTAGAAATGCAACTGATTTCTGTGTATTGATTTTGCAACTTTACTGAATTCATTTATTAGTTCTAATAGTTTTTTTGTGGAATGAAGTGGAAAATTGGACTTCCAAAATCCCACTGTTTCTACCGTATCCAGGTCGTCCACAACACGGAGGACAGTGGCCCCTAATATAACCTTCCCCCAGTGCCTCTAAATGACACGTGGACTTCGGGTGAACTGGATCTGGGTAGGGCTCGGCTGCTCTATGGAAGCTTGATGTTTTCTCCGCTTTTCTGGCGTGCTATTGACATACATGATGTTTTGAAAAGTAATTTACTTTCCAGTAATTTCAAACATACAAATTTACACACATAAAACAAGTCTTGTATCTTCACTAAATATATTCCTAAATATTGACGTTGACATTATTTACAGTGAAATTGTTATCATAAATGCTTTTTCAGGTTATTTATTGCTAGTGTATACATATAAGATAGATTTTTGTGAATTGATATTTTGCTCTATAACTTTGCTGCATTAGTTGACTAGGTCAAATAATTTTTTGTTCATTATAGGTAGTTTTATATATAAAATGATGTGATCTGTGTTCTGTGAAGAGACACAGTTTGAATTTTTCCATTCACACATGGATGCCTCCTATTTCTTTCCTCAAGATTCTGGGTAGGACTTCCGGCGTCCTATTGAGTAACAACGATGAAGACCAGCTTCCTGGCCTCGTTCCTGATTTCAGGAGTAAATCTTTGTCTTTAACATTGAGCATGATGTTTGCTGTGGCTCTTTGTACTACTCTTTTCCATATTGAACAAATTTCCTTTTATTCCTGCTTTCTTGAGTGTTTGTATCATGAAATAACACTGGTTTTTTATTGTAGTTTTTTCTGCATTAATTGATATGATCGTGTGTTTTACTTCACACTTTTATTGTGGTTTATTACATTGCTTAATTTTAATATGTTGAACAACCTGAAATTTCTGGTGTAGAGATACTTGCTTATGGCATTATCCATTTAATGTTCTTTTCGTTTCCTGTTGCTATTATTTTGTGATGGATTTTTATATTCATCTTTATAAGGTATACTGGGGTAGTTTTCTTTTTTATGATGTATTTGTATAATTTGGTTAGATTTGGCTTGGTGTAAGTGGTGTGGAGGGTTAGCGTGAGGGCTGGGGCTCTGTATGGTTTATGGTTGCTGTTATGGTTTACGTCTTATGGTTATGTTTATAGTTATGACTTATTTATGCGTATGGTTAATGAATACATTCTATGGTTTATGGTTTTGGTTATGGTTGTGGTTTTGTTTATTCCTTAAGGTTTATGGTTTTGGTCTCAGGGTGTTAGGGTCCTGCGTTAGAGTGGGTGTTAGGACATGGGCTAGAATTAGGGTATAGGTAGGATACGGGTAGAGTATGGGTTAGGGTAAGGTACAGGTTTAGGGTACGGGTTAGGGCTAAGGTTAGCTCAGGGCTTAGGGTCAGGATCAGAGTTTAGGGTGAGGATCCGTGTCGGGGTTAGCGTCAAGGCTGAGCTCGGCCGTTGTTTTCTGCTCCTCCAGCCCTGAGCCCTGATAGAAGATGAATGAAGTGTCTGCTCTGGTCCCTCACTGTTTCAAATTGAACTCAACATCAGTCCAGTGTTCTTAGGGCCTCAGAGGTCACACAGGGTTTCCCTACACCCTCCCTCCTGGGTAGGGAGCCGGAAGGGCTTGGCGTGCAAAGCTGGGTTTGCACTTCTTGAAGTTGTCTCCCGCTCATGGGCCAGTTAAAATGATTAGAAAACAAGCCAGGGCTGCAGCCCCTTGTCTATCCTGACCCTCAGGACCCCACACCGGTTCCTTGGACCTGGCCGGTGCAGCAAGGCCCACTTTCTGCAGCTATGAGCCCCTGAGGGGCGAGGATTGGCTGACCTGGGAGGCCTGACCGTGCGGGCCAGGCCTCCCCAGGTGTGCCTGGGTTGAGGTCAATATAAACACCGCTCCAGGCAGCAAGAGCCCCTGCAGCTGTTCCTGACGCCATATTCTCTGCCCCGTCAGCAGTCTCGGGGCTGGGCTGGTGGGTGGAGTGAGGGGCTGCGGCTTTGTGGGTGGCCCGGTGTGAGTGGGCTCTGCTGGACTTTCTGCAGGAGTTGCCAGGCTGCCACCTGCTAAAGAAGAGGATGTGTCACCCATACCTGCCGCTGGAATTTCTCCCTGGGCAGAGGTGAGGAAGGAAAAAAGCAGTGGGGGCTGGGACAGGAGGGGTGCCTCAGGCAGGGAAATGGAAAGCTTCCAGAAGAGCGCCCGTGGCCGGGACCATCTCGGCTGGCCTGCGGGCACCAACTCGGCCTGCGTGCAGTGGCTGGGGTGACTCCAAGCCCCTTCCTCTAGGCTTTCAAGTCCTTGCACACATTCAGGTGTCTTACCTGGGAAGGGTGGGAACAGTTCAGCAGCAGCTGGCCTGGGGCTCAGCTCACGTTTACTCACAGACGCCTCGGCACCGTCCCCCAGCTTTGCAATGAGGACGCTCCTTGCGGGGGGGCTGCTGGCTGCATGGGAGACGATTCCCCACCTCTGACCAACTTCAGAATTGTTTACCACTAGAGCAAGTGTCCTGATAGGGTTTTCATCTGTGTAACTAGTGGGTTCTTAACTAGCAACGTGAAGGGTGACATCAGAAGTCCTGAATCAGGGTGGGAATACTTACCCCCAACAGGTTCAGGCGTAAAAACCTGGGGAGGCCGTGCGCAGCCGGCACCCTTAGGGATGGGCTTCCGACTGACCCCTCGACATACGGGTGTCCAGCCTCTGCTTTAGGATTTCTGGGGCCCGGTGCTGACTCTAAGGGCTCTGCAATCCAGCCTCTGTCGGTCTTTAGTGAGACCCGCACTTCCGGGATCCTACAGAGCAGGGTCTGTGTGACCGTTCTGTGGCTTCTGTAACAAATGACCACAAGGTGGGTGGTTTAAAACAACAGGAATTCATCCTCCCCCAGTCCTGGAGACCAGACATCTGAGATCAAGGTGTTGCAGGATAGAAGTCCCTCCAGAGGCTCCAGGATAGGGTTCTTCCTGCCTTTTCCAGCTTCTGGGGTCTCCAGGCATCCCCAGGCTTGCGGCTCCATCCCTCCCGTCTCTGCCTCTGTCTTCACGTGGCTTCTCCTCTGTGCCTGTGTTTCTCCTCTTTTGTGTCTCATAAGGACTCTCTCAATTGGATTGAGGGCCACCCGAACCCAAGATGACCTCACCTCGAGATCCTTAACTACATATAGAAAGACCCTTTTCCCAGATATGGTCCTGTTCACGTGTTCTGGGGGGCACATCTTTCGGGGCCAGCATTCAACCCATTGCCTGTGTATAAAATAGCCCTCATTTCAGGAGATTGCCAAGGTCCCGTATAGATTGGCACAGACAGCAGCCATGTGGGTGGGGTCTGGGCACAGTGAGGACCCTGGAATCACCTGGAAAGGATGAAGTCCTGGCTGCATTAGGTGAGCTCTTCCACCACGGGGCACGTGGAAACAGCCACTCCACTCTGTCTGTGGAAAGGGACCCAGTGCCGAGTCCAGAAAAGGTTATATTGCAAAGCTGGCTCTTCCGGGATCTCATCATCAATAGCATCATGTGACCAGTAACTACGGGCTTGGGGGAGTCACTCTCTGGCACGTGATGACAGCACTGTCTCTTTAGGCTCATCCAGCCTCGAATAGGAATGTTTGAAGGAGAAGAGTTTGGGAGATTGCGAAGCTTGGTTGTCAAGGCAACTGAGCAGGTTTGTCAAGGAAACTTCTCCCTTAAACTGAAGGCAGGGCTGGGAGAGCTGAACTCCTGGGATCTTTTAAAGGGGCTGCTCTGAAGCACCATCACCTGAGAGGTGGTCTCAGCGTGAGCTGGGGTTTGAGAAAAGTGTGATGAGATGAAGCCTGACTTTCTGTGACAGCTGGGGAGGGGTTTGTAAAGCACCTTGGCTTTTAAGGCAAATGTTTGTTGCTGGAACAAAGTGTCTCCCAAAACGGGGCTGGAGCTCAAGATGTCTCTGTCCCCTTGTTGTGAGAGTCCAGGGCAGGTGGGTGTGGGGGCCCAGGCTCTGTCCCCCTGGTTTCTCCTTCCTGCTTCCAGGTGAGGGCTCCAACAAGCAGGGTGGGGTGACCACGTGGGCATCATGCCCTCCGTCCTAGGATGCAGGCTGGCCAAGGCCCTCACCACCTCCACCCCTTCCCCTTGGTAACACGAGGCACTATGCCCCAGCTGGGAAGGCTGGGAGGTGCAGGGTAGCTGTGAACAGGAAAAAGGGAAATGGTTTCTCACGGGCAGCTGCACGGCTCTCCTGTGACGGTCACCTGGACGGTAGCGCACAGACACTGGGTCCTGTGCAGCTTCGATGCTTTGTGGTTCCGGAAATCCTATAGGAGACGGTCCACAGCAGGGAAGCTAATGCTCTCAGTGGAGCTGGTGAAGCCCAAGATCTGCAGTTGAGACTGAAGGTGCCGATGTACATAGAGGACAAAACCGTCTCGTGTGAATGTAGTTCAGGCACGTTTAACGTGAATGCAGCCATGTTAATGCCTAGCATCTTCTATCTTGTGCCTCCCCTCAGGGACCCCCTCCTCAGTTCCTGGGGCTCCTGTAACCCACGTACAGGGGGCTGGAGAGTGGGCTGTGTCCAGTCTGAGCCCTGAGTTACCCTGCGTGTGAGTCTGCTCAGGACCGCCGTAACAAATAGCACAGACAGGGCAGCTTGGGTAACAGACCTATCTCCCAGTCCTGGATGCTGAGATCAAGGTGTGTGCACGCTGGCTTCTCCTGAGGCCTCTCTCCTTGGTGCTTAGACAGCCATCTTCTCCCCAGGTCCTCACATGGTCTCCCCCTGTGCCCATCTGTGTCCTAATCTCTTCTTGTAGGACATCAATCCGATTGGATTAGGATCCACACTGTGACCTCATTTTTACCTTGATCACCTCTTTAAAAATCCCATCTCCAAATACAGCCACATCCTGGGGTCCTGGGGGTTAGGGATTCAGCATGTGAATTTGGGGGGACGTGATTGAACCTATACCATCCTCCTTAGGAACCAAGTGTGCTTCGGTCCTTCCTTCCCTCAAGTCACACGAGGTGATGTAATGGCTCAAGGAGAGGCCACTCGTGCAGAGTTTGTGTCCCAGCTGGGGAATCCTTCTCTGCTGTCTTTGATGAGGCCGTGGCAGTGCCTGCCCCGTCCTGAGGTGAGCAGTTCTGGGGTTTCCTGCCGTGTCTCCCGGCCTGCTGAGGTGCCCATTGTCAGGGAGCTCAGGAGCCAGCAGCCTAGTGGGGATGCCGGGGACTCTCAGGGCCTTGGCAGGTGTCTCTTCCGGCAGGTGCCCTAGTGAAAGTGGGGAAACATTTGGGGGATTACAGGCGGGAGAGAGTCAGTCTCGTTTATGCTTCAGAAAGACCAGGTTGGGGTGGGATGTGAGACGCACCATTGGGCAGGGAGCTTTGTCAGGCCTGATGGAGGAACCAGGCACAAGATCGGGCTTGGGCCAGGGCTGTGGGCGTAGAGGGGAATTAGTGTGGGAACTGGCCACAGACTGTTGTCGAAATCTCGGCTTCCCTGTGCACCAAGGCTGAACAGAAATACGGAGACGGGTTTTGGAGGAAGAGAGAGATGGCTTTATTTTTCTGTTAGGCAGCAGGGAAGACACAGCTGGCTAGCGCCTCAAGAACTGGGCACCCCTCCTCGAGAATCAGGGAAGATTTTATATGTGGGGCTCTCGCAGTCGGGGTATAGGATGAGGATCAAAGTAGTGAAGGTCTTGCATTCCTCCTTTCCTTTGCATTATTTTAAAACAGTCATAGCTGGCATCAGGCTGCGTGATAATTGGGGTCCGGCAGTCTGGTAATTGCGTCCGTTTGCCTCTGGCTTATCGGCGGTGACCTCGTTTCTGAAATGCAAAAACCATAGGGGGTGATTTGTTAGGAGGGGCGTGTAGAATGTTAGTGCTGGACATAATAAGGTTAGGGAGTGAGAGGCAGGGGATGTAGCTCTCACAGAGTTAGGGATGATGGGTGCCAAAGGTAAATTAGATAGTGTCATGGAGTGAGGTTAGTCTTGTAAAGTACAAATCTAGTGACTACAAATGAGTGACAAAGTAAAACAAGGAGTGATGAACTCTTTCAGGCCAGGTTATGTTTCTTCTCTAGCCAGTTCGCTGTTCCCTTTGTTTTCCTTGTTCCCAGGGCAGGGAAAACTTCATTTCTATTTTTGCTACAACAAGACTCTGGAGGAGCAGATGACAGTCACTGGGGCACAAGGAGGGTGGGAGCCTGGGAGACCCCAGTGTTACCTAACCAAACTTGGGTCTGCTTGCCCGAGTGCAGTAAAGCCAGTGTACTGACACCAGTTGTGGAGAAGGAAGGTGCAGCTTTAATTGTAAAAGTGCCAATACAAGGAGGACAGGTGGCTTGTGCTCTAAAACCCCGAAGTCCCTGAGTGATTTCAGCAAGGAAATTTTAAAGGCCAGGTGAAGGAGGGGGGTCGCAGGGTATGTGATCAGCTGGTGCACCGTTCTCTAGTTGAAGATGAGGTAACAGGCGGTTAACATTATAAATTATAAACAGAATCTCTGGGGCTACCTGTTCATGATCATCAAGTAGTTAATTTCTTCCACTTGGTGGTGGTTTTAGCATCTGTAAAACAACTCAGGAAGTGTGCATCAGACACTGTTATCCAGGTACTTCAGAGAGGAGCTACAGCAGAGGATGTGGGGGAGGGGTCTGTCCTAGGAAGGCCCCGTAGGGTCCTGCTCGGTTACACCCAGTGCCTGGGCTAAGCAACCTGGGAAGGTGGGGCTGCTCCTGGGTGTGGGGAACTGCAGCATCCCAGTCCTCTGAGGGGCCTGTTAGCCCCCAAGGGAGACGAGGATGCAGCGGCTGGACAGAGGTGTCTGGCCTGGGAGAGGGGTCCGGGCTGGAAATGTCACTGGAATCATCACAGGGAGGGAGAGAAAAGGCCAGTGGGGACAGGTAGGTCACAGCAGACTGTGCAGGTGACTGCGGTCCTGGTGGAAGCAACTCAGAGCCAGAAAGGAGTGGCCATCAGGGGCTGACCTTCGTTCTCTTGTTCGTTTGTAAAGCCGTTGTGTCAGAGTTTGAGACACCGCCAGGAGTCGTCTGGGCCCAGTGCTGCCATGGCTTCATCAAAGGGCCCAGGGGGAACAGAGAACCACTGCAGGCCTCGCCCATGTCCGCACTGGGAATGAACCCCATCGGGGCTCCTGGGCTCACAGACTTGAGGGAACCTCTGTCCTCAGGACAGGTCTTCCTCCCTCCTCTCACCTGCTGGTCAGAGGCCCAGGAACCCCCAACCTGGCTCCACCCCCAGGGCCTGGATTCAGAGGCCCAGGAACCCCCAACCTGGCTCCACCCCCAGGGCCTGGATTCTGGGACAGCTTAGGGGTAAGCAAGACCCTCATGCTCCTTTATCTGCTTAGGGATGAGAATGTCTTAAAAGCTGCAAGTGACTGATTACAAAGTACTGGGTGTTTCCAGCAGATATGGGTGGAAAGATGGGGTGTGAAGTTCCTGTGTCTGCAGGGTCTTCCCAGCATGAAGATCTGTGTGTTTCCCCTGGCCAGTCAGCATCCTCCCAGGAAGCCCAGATCCAGGATTACGAGGGCAGAGGCTGTCCCCTTGCTTATCTGTAACTTCCCACGCCCACAACGAGGCTGTGGCTGGCTCCCTGGCTCCCACCATCTGCCATTTATCTGTGCATTGCTCCTTTCCAGGTTACATGTGCAGAGGTTTCAGAATTGTTAGCTACTACACCCTGGAAAGAACTTCATAAAATAAAGCCCACTGTTTATATACGGTCCATTTTGCCTTTAGTCTACAGATTCCATTCATTTCCAAAGGTGACTTAGGTCAGCACCTTTTACCCCATCCCCTACAGTGAGTTGTTTCCATATATTTCTAATACATTTAGACTCTGTCACATTATGTATTCCATCCTGCAACACGCCTACATTCTAAATAACTAAATTTGAATAGATTATGATTGACCCCTTGGGCTACACACATCTATGGGCTTAGACAAATGCATAGTGACAGGTATCCATCCTAGAGTATCACATGGTATACTTCAACCCCCCCACCCCATGATCTGCTTATCATCTATGTGGCTTCGCCTTTCCCAGAATGTCGTAAATGGGGTCATACTGTGTGCAGCCTCCTCAGACTGGATTCTTTCACTTAGCAACACATACTGAGGATATATCCATATCTTTCCATAGGTTGATGGTGCATTCCTTTCTGCTGAGTAGTATTCCACTGCACGTGTATGGGAGGAAAAACAATTTTCCCTCTATTTTTCTAGGTTCTTGGTTGAGACCCCCCCCCCGCCCCTGTAATAAAAGATTACCAGGAGAAAAACAAATTTAATGACATGTATACCTTCTGAATACAGGGGGGATACCACGGAAGACTGAGTCACTCCCTGAAATGATCCCCTTAAATACCGTCTTCAGCTAAAAACAGAAGAAAGATGTTGGGGAACGGGGGGAAGGCCAGTTATGGCAGGTTATCGTGCAAAGCACAGTAAAGAAGGGTATGATTGTTTGCACATTTAAGTCAGGACATCTCCCTTGATAAGTGTTACTTGAGATTTCATTATCCTTCTATTTCTGGTGCAAAGCGGGACATACCCTTATAAATGGAGATTTCTGTATTGTAAATGTCCTTCACAAAAGGGCAATCTCTACTCAGTTTTCTGAGATTCCTTTTTTTCTTTTTTGTAAAACATCAGACTGAAATAATCCTCGTGCCAGAGGGAGATATTTTGGGGTGGCATATTCTGCTTGCCTTGACATGGATGCTTATGCATTCATCTTTTGAAGGATATCCTGATTTCTTCAAGTTTTTAGCCATTATGAATAGTGCTGCTGTGCCTAATTGCATCCTTGTTTGCATTTGGACATAGATTTTCAAAGCAGTTGCCTAAATACTGGAAGCACAATTGTTGGATCCCAAGGTAAGACTTATTTAGCTTTGGAAAAAACTGCCAGATTGTCCTACAGAGTGGCTGCACATGCATCCCACCAGCAATGAGGGAGAGTTCCTGTTGTTCCTCACCCTCTAGCAATTGGTATTGTCATATTTTTGGAGTTTAGCAGTGCTAATAGGTGTGCTGTGATATCTCATGATTTTAATTTGTAATTCCCTAATGGTATATGATGTTGAGCTTGTTTTTGTATGATTTTTACTATCTGTATATCTTTTTTGGCTGGGTGTCCAGATCAGATCCTCACCCATTTTTTTTTATGGGGTTGTTTTAGAGGTCTTTGTCTATTCTGAGTCCAGATCCTTTATCAGATACAAGTTTTGCAAATATTTTTCTCCCAGTTTGTGTCTTGTCTTTTGATTTTCTGAATAACGTCTTTGAGAGTAGAAATCTTTAATTTGATAAAGTCCATAATATTACTTTTTTCTTTTGTGGATTGGCTTTTTGTGTTGTGTGTTAAAACTCAAAGCTCATGATCGAGAGACTAAACCCAAGGTCATGTATTTCTGTGTTTATCTCTGTAATTTTGATAGTTTCACATTTTAAATGTCTGTTAATAAATTTGAGTGAGTTTGGCGTAAGTTTTAAAGTTTGTGTCTAGTCATTTCATTTCATACAGTTTCCAGTTGTTTCTTAACTACTTTGGAGAAGTCATACTTGACTGTATTTCAGTTTGCATTTCCACAGTTTAGTGGATGCAGCGGAAGTGCCTTCAGGGAGCGGGGCTTCCACTGAACTGGGAGGTGGCTTGGTCTGCACGTTCCCATTGGCTGGCAGGGAACGTGAGCCCGCCTCCCTGGCCCTCCGCGGAAGGCCCATTCTGCTTGCGGACTTGGCGCCATGCGCAAATGATGGGAGCCCTGCCACCTCAGGACCCGCTGGGGCTTTGGCTTCTGGGACACGCGGCGCCGAGTCCACGCTGATGGCCGGGCTTCGGGACAACCCAGGGTCGAGTCCACACTAACAGAAGCCGGGTCTCCTCAGGACCCGCTGGGGCTTTGGCTTCTGGGACACGCGGGGCCGAGTCCACACTGATGGCCGGGCTTCGGGACAACCCAGGGTCAAGTCCACACTAACAGAAGCCGGGTCTCCTCAGGACCCGCTGGGGCTTCAGCTTTGGGACACTGTGGGGTCCAGTTCATGCAGACAGGAGCCTGGTCTCCTCAGGACCTGCCGGGAGGTGATGCCGCTGAGGGAGAAGGTGAGGAAAAGTGGGCAGAAGGTTCCTGTGCGTGGCTGACCGCTGCGGGTGTCTGTCTTCAGAGGACCCAGGAGAGGAAGGGCTTGATGTGGAAAACTGGATTTTTGGCCCCTTTTGTGTGTGGTGTAGACAGAGCGCAGTGCTGTCCTTTGGCGCGTGGCGTCTGGTTTTCCCAGCACCATTTATTGAGGGGACTGTCCTTTCCCTGGTGTATGTTCTTGGCTCCTTACTTGTGAATTAACTGACCACATACCTGTAGGTTGATTCCTGGGCTCTCTGCTCTGTCCCTCTGGTCCGCGCGCCTGTCTTTGAGCCAGTTCCGCACTTCTTGGGGAATGTAGCTTCGTGATGAAGTGTGAAGTCAGGGAGCGAGATGCCTCCAGCCCGTTCTCCTTCCTCAGGGTCGCTTTGGCTCTTCTGGGTCCTTTGTGGCTCCACACACGTCTTAAGATTGTTGGTTCTGTTTCTATGGAAAATGTCATTGGACTTTTGGTAGGGATTGCGTTGAATGTGTACATTAATTTGGCTAGAATGCATATATTTTTTTAATTAAAAAAAATTTGGGGCCACACCATGTGGCATGCAGGATGTGGGATCTTAGTTCCCCAACCAGGGATGGAACCTGCGCCCCCTGCAGTGGGAGCGCAGAGTCCCAACCCCTGGATGGCTAGGGAAGTCCCACCTTAGAATGCATATTTTCACAATATTCTTTTTACCCATGAACACGGGGTATATTTCCATTTATTTTTGTCTGTTCAGTTTTCTTTATCAGTGTCTTCCAGTTTTCAGTGTGCAGGTCCTTCACGTCCTTGATTAAATTTACTCCTAGTTATCTTTTTGGATGCAATTGTAAGTGGGATTAAAAAAAATTTCTCTTTCTGATGGTTCATTATCAGTGTATAGAATCACAAATGATTTTTGTGCATTGTTTTTTATTTTTTGTATCTTGCAGCTTTACTGAATTCATTTGTTAGTTGTAACAGTTTTTTGGTGGTTGGATGTGGAAAACTAGAATTCAGAAATCCCACTGTTTCAACTACATCCAGGTCATCCACAGGACCCAAGACATCGTGGCTCCCAATATAATCTTCCCATGGTGCCTCTTGTAGTATGTGGACTCCTACAAGGGTGATTAGCATCCCCACTGTGGGTGAACTGGATCTGGGTAGGGCTTGGCCTCTATAACAGAGTTTGATGTCTGTATTTCTGGCATGGTATGACATGGTTGGTTTGATAAGTACTTTATTTTCTAGTAAATTTTAAGTGTATAAAAAACTTTAAATAGCAGTATAAAGTTTTCCACATTCACAGAATACTCCAGTTTGTTTTACCCTGTGAGAGTGTGAGGGCCACTCTCCCAGGGAACCAGCACATAACCCCAAAATGAGGAATAATTATGATTTCCACATTATAATCCTATCCACAGACCTGCTTCAACTTTCACCAGCTGCCCCAGCGTTGTGGAAATGTATTTTGCTATTCGAATCCAGTTTTCTCTTCTTGGAACCATCACTGGGGCTTTTCCTCACTTTAAAAACCTTGCTGGATTGAAAGTATACAAGATGAGCATGATCTGGGTGGTTTTCTGTATGGCTTCTTTCACTTGGGATGTTTACAGTGTTTATCCGCATTGTAACATTGATCATTATTTCATTCATTTTTTCCATTGGGATTAAAAACACGTAACATTTACCATTTAAACCATTTTTTAAATAAAATTTATTTTATTTTTAATTTTTTGGCTGTGTTGGGTCTTCATTGCTGTGCGCGGGCTCTCTACTTGCGGCGAGCGGGGGCTACTACTCTTTTTTTTTTTTTTTTTTTTTTTTTTGTGGTACGCGGGCCTCTCACTGTTGTGGCCTCTCCCGTTGCGGAGCACAGGCTCCGGACGCGCAGGCTCAATGGCCACGGCTCACGGGCCCAGCCTCTCCGCGGCATGTGGGATCTTCCCGGACCGGGGCACGAACCCGTGTCCCCTGCATCGGCAGGCAGACTCTCAACCACCGAGCCACCAGGGAAGCCCCATTTAAACCATTTTTAAGTATACAGTTCTATGGCATTAACTACATTCACATTGTTGTAAAAATATCCTCACCATCCATCTCCAGAGCTTTTTTATTTTCCCCATGTGAAACCGTAGCCATTAAACACTAACTCCCCTCAACCCCTGGCAACCTTATTCTACTTTGTCTTTGGATTTGACTTATCTGGATACCTCATACTAGTGGAATCATAGAACGTTTGTCCTTTTGTGTCTGGCTTGTTTCACTTAGCATAATGACTTCAAGGTTCATCCACATTGTAGCATGTGTGAGAATTACCTTAGTTTTAAAAGTTGAATCATACTCCATTGCGTATATACTACACTGCACTTATCCATTCATCTGTTGAAGGATGTGTTGTGTTGCTTCCACCTTTTGGCTATTGTGAATAATGTTGCTATGAATATGGGGTACAAATGTCTGTTCCAGTCCTTGCTTTCTAATATTTTGGGTGTACACCCTGGAGTGGAATCAAGAGATCATACGTTAATTCCATGTTTACGTTTTTGGGGAGCTACTATACTGTTTTCCGCAGCAGCTGTATGATTTTATTTTATTCCTTTATATGACAGAATAATGCAGCTTATTGATCTTCCTTATTTTGCTTATCCATTTACCTGCTGATGGACGTTTAATCTTTTCTACCTTGGGCTATTGTGAATAGTGCTGCTATGAATAGTTGGTGTACAAGTTTTTGTCTGAACACCTGTTTTCCATTGTTTGGGTATATATGTAGGAGTAGAGTTGTTGAACCACATGGTAATTATATTCTACATTTTTGAATAAATGCTAAAGTTTTGTACACATAGACTGCACCATTGTACATCTCCACACATGACTTTTAAGGGTTCCAATTTCTTTACATTGTTGCCAACATTTGTTACTTTTATTTATTTATTTTAAAATTTATTTTAATTATTTTTATTATTTTGTTATTTTCATTCTAGCGTGTGTGAAGGGGCATCACACTGTGGCTTTAATTTGCATTTTCATCATGACTACTGATGTTTGACATCTTTTTTTTTTTTTTTTTTTGCGGTACGCGGGCCTCTCACTGCTGTGGCCTCTCCCGTTGTGGAGCACAGGCTCTGGGCGTGCAGGCTCAGCGGCCATGGCTCACGGGCCCAGCCGCTCCATTGCATTTGGGATCTTCCCGGACCGGGGCACGAACCCGTGTCCCCTGCATCGGCAGGCGGACTCTCAACCACTGCGCCACTGATGTTTGATATCTTTTCATGTCCTTGTTGACCATTTGTATGTCTTGCCTGGAGGACAGTCCATGCAAGTCATTTGTCCGTTTCAAAAATTGTATTGTTTGTCTTTTTGTTGATGAGTTGTAAAAGTCCTGGGTATATTCTAGATAAAGAGTCTTATCAGATATATAATGTGCCAATATTGTCTTCCATTCTGTGGGCTATCTTTTTACTTTCTGGATAGCCTCTTTTAATTCACAAAGGTTTGTAATTTTGAGGAAATCCAATTTATCTATTTTTTTCTTTCATTTCTTATGCTTTCCTGTCAAATCTAAGAAACCATTGCTAAATTCATGGTCAGGAAGATTTAATTCCTTGGTTTATTTCAGAGTTCATAGATCCTTTCTTGGTACCCACTAGGCCAGGCTTTAGGCCTGGGGTTGAGTCAGTGTGAGGGTTCAGGGGTCACGGTTTAGGGTTATGGGTCATTGTTGGAGAGTCATTGTAGAGGGTTGTGGTTAAAGGTCATGGTCAGGGATTAGAGTTTGGGGGTCAGGGGCGAGGGTCTAGCGGTCTGAGGCTAGGGTTGTTTAGGGGGTTACGGTTAGAGGTTAGGGTTCTTAGGGTAAAGGTTAGAGTTAGGTTTAAGCACAATTGGCCCTCATTGCCCTCCCCTCTTCTTCTCTCTGAAGCCTCCAGAATGGATAGGACTTGCCCTGGGTCAAACAGGAGTCAGGGAGCTGAGGTCAATAACTGTTTTTCTGGCCTTCCTACCCACAGTCCTGGGCTCTGAGAGAAGAATGAAATGTCTGTTCGTGTCTCGGACTGTTTCTTATCCAGCTCAACCTCTGTCAAGGATTGGGGAGGGTGTCAGAAGTCATGCATGGTTTCCTTCTGACCTCCCACCTGGGAAGGGTGATGCTGGCCCTACTCTGCCTGGGCAGCCCCAGGTTCCAGCACAGCCCAGACAGGAGGGCACTCAGTGGACACGTGTGGATTTATACAGAACTGGGTGCAGTGACCTGCCAGCCCCCGGATGCTGCCTTCTTGAGGGCTGGTGGGGCCCTCCTGGCACTGGAGGCATCCTTTGTCCCATCTGAGTGGGCATGAATAGATGATCAAGTCTCAGGCAGGACAGCCCTCGACCTCTGACTATCCAGGCAGGCATCTGTGGTCCTCTGGCTCAGTCCAGCCTGGGCATGGTCAGGCCCTCATGTACAGATACGGAGCTGACCATGCTGCCGGGCAATTCAAGAGCTACCTGGGCAGTGTAGACATTCCTTTGAGAAGTTTCAACTACCAACATCCATGTGGTTGAGAAAAAGGCCTCCCCCTCACAGCCTTGTAGCTTGCCAAGAGAGGTGACAATCCTCTAAACATTGTTGTGTCCCTGACACAACCATAGAGCAGACCATGGCCCTGCAATCCTTTGTCCTTTCAGTCGTTAGAAACTTTTGACATTCATATTCATTAAGAATCAAAGATATGGGAGCAACTGGACCTCCCAATGGGAGGTTCACACTGAGACTGCCATTGTCTTGGAGAGCCATATGCATCCATGTGGCCTCTGGAAAGCCTGCCAACTATGGGTCCCATGGCATGGAATAATTCTCGAGCCTCCCGTTACTTCATTGCACAAGAGTGTCCTTACCACCCTAGCATTTGGTTTCTTCCTCTTAGTAAAGGAGAGAGAAGAAACTGGAAAAGGAGCAGTATTGTTTTTCAGGGATGGGCAATTAATATGGCCAGGGAGATGGCATAGCTCAAGGGCTCCCACCTCTCAGGGGCAGGAATGAGGTGTGTGTGTCTTCTGACGGCACATGGGCTGTTCTGGGCCAGCCTCTGAGATGTGAGCACCTGGTGCCCAAGGCAGGAGACTTGAGTTTACCAACAAGAATAATCCTACCTTTTCAGCAAGTGAAAGAACTTCCTGCAGTCTTGGGAGGACAGTAAAAGCACTGGATAAGTAGCTGCAGCCCCTGACCCTAAGTGAACCCCTTTCTTCCTTTTGTGTCAGATTCTGTGCTGTACAGTGAGCTGTCATTGACATAGAATCTGTTGCTTTCTCCCGGCCAGCATCTGTTGTCATGCCCAAGTGCCTCAGTTTTCCTTTGAGAATTACATCTCACCTGCTTCCAGTCCAAACGGTTCCAGAAGGATGACCCCATGTTCCACCCAGCTCGAAGATGGGTTTACAGCCCACATCTAGCCAGTCCCATTTTCCATCTTCTGGTGATGGGTGAAGTATGAGACTGTAACCCAAGCCAGACCAAAAGCATTTAAAACCATGACTTTCTTGGAATCCAGGAAAAGGAGAAACTCTTTCTCGGAAAATGGATGGTGAGTGGTTGTCAGCCTAGAATAGCTGTTGGCCCAAGTGCAGTGAGAGAGCCTGTGCCTGTGAATGGGGTCCCCCAAAGGCACTGAGCGGGACAAAGGTTTGGAGAGAAGCAAGGTCACACTGAGACAGTGTGAGCCCCTGGACCTGCCAGGTCCAAACCCATTCTTCAACTTGCCACTTGCAAGTATTAATGTATTTATACCCTTACAATAAATACTAATTTATTTTACTTCAGTAAGTGTGTCCAGTTGCTGGGAATAAAAAAAAGTCCTAGTTGACACATCCAAATCAATAATCCCTGATCCATCCTCAGGTGTCCTAACTGGGTAGGCGTGGCTGGGGGAGGTGAAGACACTGGGTGGCGTCATATACTAGGGGAGCTGCCAAACAGCTCTGTCCCTGTTCCTTCCCTGTCCCGTGAGAGGGAAAGCCTGGAACAGTGATAGGATAACCAGTAGGGGAAGAGGTTCCTCAGTGATTAATTGGTCTTTTTGTGTTTTCCTTAATTTAGGGTTCATTTTGGTAATGTGTTTTTACAAAGAAATCACCCGTTTCCTCTAGATTTCCTGTTACAGTAGTTTTCTCTTATTTGACTTTTAATTTTTCCTGTCTAATTTTCTACAGAATCATCACAAATAATGAAGAAATACTGATACTTTATTATTAACTGAAGTCCCTATTCACGTTCCCTTTGTTATACCTTTCCTTGTTCCAGGGTTGCATAGGACATGGGGTCATCATCTGTTTAGTCTCCTCTTGGCTCTGACAGTTGCTCAGACTCTCCTTGTTTCCATGACCTTGACAGAATGGAGGAGGGCTGCTCAGGTATTGTATAGACTGCCGGGCGCTGGGATTTGCTTGGTGGTTTTGTCGTGGTTAGACTTGGCTTTGAAAAAGCAGACCACAGAGGTGAAGTGCTTCCTCTTCACTATATATCAAGAGGACGGGCTCTTAAGGGAACTTCTCCCTTATATTCTTAATTTTGATCACCCAGCTGAAGTAACGTTTGTCAGGTTTTCCCACAGTGAGGTTAATTTTTTCCCATGTCCATCCTGTGTGTCTTATGTAGGAGGAAGTCATAATGCAGAAGCCACACTTGAGGAGAGAGGGGTGAGCTTCACATCCTTGATGGACAGCTGAGTGTCTATATACATTGTTTAGAAGCTTTCTGCATAGGAGATTTCTCTTTAACACCATTCACCAAAAACTATGTAATTTATTTTTACCAGTTGGGACACGTGAATATTTATTGTAAACTTTTGGTTATAATCCAGCACTACATTATTAGACTGCTTAGTTAATTCTTGCTTTTGCTATTGAGAGCTTTTTCCATTTGCTCCTGTTTTCATTTTACATAATTTTTCTTTTGTGGGTTTTTAAAAATTTTTGGTACTTCTTTACTTTCTGATATTTTAAGATTATCCTGCTTCATATATTTACTGTCTCAGTCCTAGCATCAGCCCTTTCTTCAAAGAGCCCTTGTTCCTTTTATTAGAGAATGGTATTAAAAACTTACATGTGGGAGCTAAATATGCTCAGCTGACAGTGCATGGAAATATGTGCATGTATCCCAGCCTATGCATATACACATAATTATAAAGATTTCCATGTGGAACTATGTGTAGGCTAAAGATAGTTTATACTGATATCTCCAACCTGATCTGTTATGACATGAATATTGTAACCTTCTCTCTTTGTCTGTGACTTCCCACTCCAGTGGTCAGAAACCTGGCTTCCTCCATTTGTCCTTTATTACATTCACTGCTTGTTCCATTCGATTACTGATATAGTAGTTTCAGTACTGTTAGCTGCTACCCCTCCTGGGAAAGAACATAGAGTCCACTGTGTATGTATGGCACATTTTGCCTTTGGCCTACAGAGTCTGCTCATTTCCAAAGTTAACTTAGGTCAGCCCATTTTGTCCCACCACCAACAGTGAGTTTTTTCATACATTTGTAAATCAGTTAGATTCTTTGTTACATTCTGTATGCCAGTCTTTGACACTCCCATATCCTAAGTAGCTAAATTTGAATAGATTGTAATTTACTTGTTGGGTTGTAAAAATCTGTGGGTGTAGACAAACACATAGTGACAGCTATTCACCACTAAAGTATTATATGGACTGTTTCAACAACATATTCCATAAACTGTTTACCATGTCAGTTTTGCCTTTTCTAGAATGTCATATAAATGAGGTCATACAGTGTGTAGCACTTCAGACTGGATTCTTTCACTTAGCAATGTAAGTGTTAGATGCATCTATTTTTTTTTTTTTTTTTTTGCCCGGGTTGATGGTCCATTCCTTTATATTGCTGAATGCTATTGCATTGCATGTATATGAGAGAAAAAATAATTTTCCCTCTACTCTTCTGTGTTCTTCATTGAGATCTCCCTTGTAATGAAAAGGAGATGAACTGGAGAAAACAATCAGAAGTTTAATATATACCATGCATACCTCCTGTATACTTGAAAGATACCCAGGAAAACTGAGTCACTCCCTGAAATGGCCCAAGCCATTACCTTAAATGCTTCTGCTGAGAACAAAAAAAGATGTTAGGGAATGGAGGCAGCCACTTAAGGGAGGTTATTAGGCAAAGCACAGTAAACAAGGGTATGGTTGTTACACAGATTTATATCCAGGCCTGTTTCATTGACACGCTTTTTTTTTTTTCAAACATTTATTTACTTAGCTGCGCTGGGTCTTAGTTGAGGCCTGTGGAATCTTTAGTTGCGGCATGCGGGCTCTTATTTGCAGCATGCGGGATCTAGTTCCCTGACCAGGGATTGAACCCTGGTGCCCTGCATTGGGAGCATGGAGTCTGAACCACTGGACCAGCAGGGAAGTCCCAACAAGCTTTTCTTGATATTTAGTCATCATTCAGTTCCTGGTCCAGAGAGGGACATACCCTTACAAATGGAGATATCCTTAATAATTGTAAATTTACCTCATAAAAGGGCATTTTCTACTTGGTTTTGAAAGATTCTCCTGGGTCTGTTTCTTTTCTTTTCTTTTCTTTTTTTTTTTTTATGCGGTATGCAGGCCTCTCACTGCTGTGGCCCCTCCAGTCGCAGAGCACAGGCTCTGGACGCGCAGGCCCAGCGGCCATGGCCCACGGGCCCAGCCGCTCCGCGGCATGTGGGATCTTCCCAGACGGGGGCACGAACCCATGTCCCCTGCATCGGCAGGCGGACTCTCAACCACTGCGCCACCAGGGAAGCCCCCGTTTCTTAAATTAATCCGTCCAAAATAATCCTTTTGTCAAATGGGCATATTTTGGGGTGGTGTATTCTGCTCCCCTTGACATGTATGTGCCCTAATTTGCTTATGAATTCATCTACAGAAGGACATCCTGATATCTTTAAGTTTTTAGCCATTATAATAGAGCTGCTGTGCATTACTTGATGCTAGTTTTGGTTTGAACACAGTTTTTCAAAGCAGTTGTCTAAATACAAGAGGCACACTTCTTGGATCCTAAGGTGAGAATGTTTAGATTTGGAAAAAACTGCCAAACTGTCTTCTGAAGCTGGTTGTACGTGCATCCACCAGCATCTTGAGTATATTCTTGTATGCTTATTTACTGCCTGTTTATCTTCTCGGGCCAGGTGTGTGTTTCAATCTTTACCAAATTTTAATGGTGTTGTTGGCATAATTTGAGTACAGATCCTTTATCAGATACGTGTTTTGGAAATAGTTTCTTGCAGTTTGTGGTTTGTCTTTTGGTTTTCTGAGTAAGGTCACCAGACCCAAGGTCATGTAGATTTTCTTTTTTTTCTAGGATTTTTATAGTTTGGTAATTTAAATTTGTCTATGGGCAATTTTGAGTGAATTTTGGTTTAAGTTGCGAAGTTTGTGTCTACATTCATTTCATTACATATGGTTTCTGATTAATTGTTCCTTAACCCTCTTTTGAGAAGATACAGAGAGATACTTGGCTCCATTTCAGTCTGGATTTCCAAACTTAGTATATACAGCAGAGCTGCCTCCCAGATGAGGCCTCTGGGTTTGTGAGTGCGGCACTCCCGGCGCTTCTCTGATGTCCCACAGGGGGCGCCGAACCCACCTGTCTGACCCTGGGGGCACAGGTGCACCCTGCCCACAGACTTTGCTCTGTGACAAGCAGACAGGAGCTTTGTCTCCTGTCAGGGCTTAGGTTTCTGGACCATGAGGCATTGTCCACCCTGACAGGAGCTGGGTTTTCTCAGGAACCACTGGTGAGGAGACTCCACAGAGGAAAAAATGAGCAAGTGTGGAAAATCTTCCTGTGCAGCTGACTGCAGGGTGGGTGGGGTGCATCTTCAGGGCACTCAGGAGAGAAAGGGTTTAGCGTGGAATATTGTGCACTTTAGTTAGTTTTATGTGCAGTGGGTGACCAGTGTCGTTCTTTGGAGTCTGGTGTCTAGTTTTCCTGGCACTGTTTGTTGATGGCTTTGGGTAGAACATTTTTTGTGTGTGTGGTACGCGGGCCTCTCACTGTTGTGGCCTCTCCCGTTGCAGAGCACAGGCTCCGGACGCGCAGGCTCAGCGGCCATGGCTCACGGGCCCAGCCGCTCCGCGGCATGTGGGATCCTCCCGTACCGGGGCACGAACCCGTGTCCCCTGCATCGGCAGGCGGACTCTCAACCACTGCGCCACCAGGGAAGCCCCAAACATTTTAATAATAGTCATTTTTCTGATGCATGAGCATGGAATATTGTTTTCTATTGTGTCTTCAGTTTCTTTATCAATGCTTTATAGTTTTCTGAGTATAGGTCTTTCATGTCCTTGGTTAAATTTATTCCTAAATAGTTTGTTCTTTTTGATGGAATTGTAAATGGGATTGTTTTCTTGATTTTTCTTGCTGGTGGTTCATTATTAGTGTGCAGAAATAAAACTGATTTGTGTATATTGATTCCATATTTTGCAACTTTACTGAATTTATTTTTTAACATATTTTTTGAAGTAATGTGAAAAATTGTAATACTAAAATCTCACTGTTTCTACTGCACCCCAGGTAATCCACAGGACCCACGACATGGTAGCTAACTAACATACTCTTCCCACGGTGCCTGTTAATACCATGTGGACTCCTACAAGGGAAGTAAGTATCACAACTTTGGTTGAACGTGGTCTGGGTAAGTCTTGGCCTCTATAACTAAGTTTGATGTCTGTCTTATCTGATTTTCTGGCATGGTACTGACATGGTTGTTTACAAAAGTTATTTACTTTCCAGTAACTTAAAGTGTACAGAAAAGTTTCAATAATGGCAAAAAGTACTCACATTTGCCACTTCACACAAAATGCTCAGTGTGTTTTACCCAAGGAACCAGCACATAATCCCTAAATGAGGAAATCCTGATGTCCACATTATAACTTAATACACAGGCCCACTTCAACTTTCATCTGCTCTCCCAACTGTATGAAAATGTCTTTTTCCATCCTGATCCAGTTTTCTTTTTCTGGAACCATTACTGAGTTTTCCCCTCATTTGGACAACCTTGATGGATTTGAAGCAGACAAGATGAGTATGGGATCTGGGTGGGCTTTTCTTTCTTTCTTTTCTTTTTCCCCTTGTGATACGCACAGGCTCCGGACGTGCAGGCTCAGCGGCCATGGCTCACGGGCCCAGCTGCTCCGCGGCATGTGGGATCCTCCCGGACTGGGGCACGAACCCGTGTCCCCTGCATCGGCAGGCGGACTCTCAACCACTGCGCCACCAGGGAAGCCCTGGGTGGCCTTTTCTGTATGGCTTTTTTCACTAAAGATTTTTTTTTTCCCACAGGTTTAATGGGTTTAATAAGTTTACCCCTTCAGTTCCTATTTGCAGCACCCAATATTCCTTTGAAATACCAGACAGACCCAGCAGTGGCCAACAATAAAGTTCAGACCTCCAGAGTTTAAAAGTTCAGGTTCTCTGAGCATTCTGTGTTGCAGTGGCACTTGTCCAAAATTGGTACCTCCCTATAGCTGGGGGAGCTTTAAATGTACCAGTGAAAAAAGCTTTTTCCCCTTCAAGGGGAAGAAAGAAAACCACTCCTCAAAACCCAGCAGATCTGGCTGTGAGGTCTTTCCTCCTGTCCCATCTCTTCAGGCTTGTTTTTTTTTGCAGTGGAGCAAGAGACCAAATCTAGCCTGAGTTATAAGAAACAAGACAGTGATGGCTATAACGGGAGTGACCAGGAGCAGCAGAGTCTCCTTTACTTCCCACGTCCAATATATGTGCTTCACAGAAAAACCAAAACAACAGGTCCACAAAATACAACAACTAGAATTACAAAAATCCATTCATCCAAGGCTGGTGGAAGGCAGGAAGGGGAGGTGGGAGGATAAATGGCACAGGGAGAAAAAGTATTCAAACCAGTCCAGGCACGGGGGCTGGCAAATGCTAGAAAAGAGCTGCAGAAAATCCTGTGGTCCTTTCAGACTCACCGGTGTTTAAAATCCATACTGGTGTCAGGACGATTCTGCCTTACGTGCACCAGACAAAAATCCCGATTCCTCAGAGAGAAGGTAATATGCACAGGGCCCTTGGCAGAGTGGGTCCTGCCTTCCCTGGTCGGGGAGGTGAACAAGAAAAAGAGCTGACGCGGCATCCTTCCAATCCCACCCATCCCCTCTGGGTGGCAGGCGACTCAGTGGCCCTCAGCAGCCTTCAGTTTGGCAGGAGATGGGTGTGGTGAGGGGAACTTCTCTGCAGAAGTTGAACTACTCAGGGCAGACTGCAGGTAGACCGTCTTGTGGAAGAGTCTGTAGCTTAAGAAAACCACCAAGGAGAAGAGGCGCAATTGGAAAAGGTATGCTTTGCCAGGGGTCTTTGCTTCATTGGCGCTGATAATGAATAAAGGAAAGAGGATAGAGAATAGGCAGCCACTGACAATGTAGGAGGACTGCATTGCTGTGAGGAAAGCCAAGGGCAGACCAAATCCAAAGTAGTAAGGCCAATTCCTTTCTATGTTTGACAGTCGCTGGTGCATTTCAATTCCTGGAGGAGGAAAAGAGCCTGCAGCAAAAGGTTGAAGAGCATGTCAGCAATTATTTTGCTGACACTAGGGAATGGGTGAGGCTTCCTCCCTGATACCTCGAAGGCCAGGTCAGCTATATCCTGAAACCAAATTGCATTCACAACTTTGCTAAGCACAAACGGGGAGCACCCAAAGAGCACTGAAAATTGACGTGAGGAAAAACTCGAGCCACGACCAAACATCCCCATGTAGTGACGGATCACCAATAATTTGGGCTGTTACTGACTGAAGCACGGGAATAAACACTCGATAAAACAAAAGGAGACTGAACCAGAATACTCCACCATTCCAAGCGCAGCACTGAAAAATTCTACTAACAATACGTGGTTCACTCTCTTGCTTCCTCTCTATACTCTGGGCTCTCCTCTGAGCCAGGACACTGCTTGCCCTTCTTCGACGCTGCTCCTCTCTCTTTTGCTGAATTCGAGCATCTAGCTTTGAGATGGTACAAATTCCCCAGATGGAGTCTTTGATTCCTCTGGCAAGGTCCTGCAGAAAGGTTTTGACACTGTCAGCCATCTCTTCACTGCCCAAACTATCAACTACACAAAGGAGAGAGAAGTGTCCCCAAATGTCTCATCATGAAGCACCCGGCAGCTTTGCCCCCGCGGCTCCGGCTCCGGCCCGGCCCCTGGCCCACCGCTGGCCCGCTCGGCTCCTCCACGCCCCTCCGCGCCCGGCCACCCACTCCCGCCAGGGCGCTCCCAGGGCCGGGGCCGCTGCGCCCACACTGGGCGTGCCCGGGCCGCTAAAGATGTTTTTAACGTTCGTTTTTGTAACAAATATCAGCACTACACTTTTTTTTCATTGTCATTACAAATACAAAACATGACTTTAGCGTTTAATTCATTTTACGTATCCAGTTTTGTGGTATTAACTACCTTCATGTAGTTGCACAAACAAGTTAACTAACACGTGTACATCCTGTGTGCATGGGAGATACCCAGGGAATTGAGTAACACCTTGGAATGGCCCAAGACATCGCCTTAAATACCGTCTTCATCTAAAACGAAAACAAAGGAAGGGTAGAGTTGTTTCTGTCTACATTCATTTGATTGCATATGGTTTCCAATCGATTGTTGTATAACTAGTTTTAGAGAAGTCATGGGATAGTTGGCTTCATTTCAGTTTGAATTTCCAAATTTAGTGGATCCTGCAGGCTTGATACAAGGTTTACAAACTTGATACTGAATCAGGACATCCCATGGCGTAACTGGTATTAATGGTTTGTTCAACAATTAAAGTTCTGTGTGATATGAGTTCAGCCTGGAGTAATCCAGGTTAGTTTCTATCTGTTATACATTTGTCCCAGGATGAAAGGACAAGGGAAATAAGGTCTACTTTATAAAAGTGACTTCAAATTAATTGATGGTATAATCTCAGCCTAATTTTTAAAAAATTTATTTTATTGAAGAATAGTTGACCTACAAAGTCATGTTAATTTCTGCTGTACAACAAAGTGATTCAGACATACACACACACACACACACACACACACACACACACATATATACATACTGTTTTTCATATTCTTTTCCATTATGGTTTATTACAGGGTACTGAATATAGTTCCCTGTGCTGTACAGTAAGACCTTGTTGTTTATCCACCCTATATATAATAGTTTGCTTCTACTAATCCCAAACTCCCAATCCATCCCTCCCCCCTGTCTTCCCCTTGGCAACCACAAGTCTGTTTTCTTAAATCTGTGAGTCTGTTTTTGTTTTGTATATAGGTTCATTTGGGTCTCATTTTAGATTCCACATATAAGTGATATCATATGGTATTTGTTGTTCTCTCTATGACTTACTTCACTTAGTGTGATAATCTCTAGGTCCATCCATGTAGCTGCAAATGGCATTATTTCATTCTGTTTTATGGCTGAGTAGTATTCCATTGTACATATGTACCACATCTTCTATAGCCATTCATCTTTTGAGGGACATTCAGCTTGCTTCCATGTCTTGGCTATTGTGAATAGTGCTGCTGTGAACGCTAGGGTGCACGTGTCTCTTTGAATTATAGTTTTGTCTGGATATATGCCCAGGAGTGGGATTGCTGGTTCATATGGTAATTCTATTTTTAGTTTTTTGAGGAACCTCCATACTGTTTTCCATAGTGGCTGCATCAGTTTACATCCCCACCAACAGTGTAGGAGGGTTTCCTTTTCTCCACACCCCTTCCAGCATTTATTTGTAGACATTTTAATGATGGCCATTCTGACCACTGTGAGGTGATAACTCGCTGTAGTTTTGATTTGCATTCTCTAATAATTAGCGATGTGGAGCATCTTTTCACGTGCCTATTGGCCATCTGTATGTCTTCTTTGGAAAAATGTCTATTTAGACCTTCTGCCCACTTTTTGATTTTTTTTTGAGTTGTATCAGCTATTTGTATACTTTAGAAATTACGCCCTTTTTGGTCACATCATTTGCAGGTATTTTCTCCCAAACAGTTAGCACAGGTGCTAGAACAACTGGATACCCACATGCAGAAGAATAAAGTTGGACCCTTACCTCCCCCCACCCCGTATACAAAATCAACACAAAATGAACCAAAGGCCTAGATGTAAGAACCAAAATTATAAAACTCATAGAAGAAAACATGAGAGTACATCTTCATGACCTTGGATTTGGTCATGATTTCTCAGATCTACCAAAAGCACAAGCAACAAAAGACAAAATAGATGAATTGGACTTCCTCAAAATGAAACAGTTGTGTATAAAAGGAGCAAGGAATAAGATAATCCACCATCCAAAATGGCCCAAGATGTTTGCAAACCATGTATCTGATAAAGGACTGGAGCCCACCAGCCAAGGTCCCGGTGGTCCAGGGGAGTGTCTGTGCGGCCCCTCCCGTCCTCGGTGATCAGGGGATATCAGGCCCCACAGCACCCGAGGGGTGGACACGGGTCATCCTCAGCACCCTCAGGGAGTGAGCGCTGGATGGTTTTGAGCCCAGATGCACTCCCATTACTGCCCTCAAAGGCTGAAGGCTTCAGCATGCCTCCAGAAGGACACAGAGTATTTGCAAGTCTTTGAGAACCAAGAGGACAGTCTTCACTTTTCTGAAAGGGCATCTTATTATTTCACAGCGTGACCATTTTCCATCTGGCTCTCAGGGGTGCCCTCCCACCTTCTTGATTTCTCTGAGAGTGGCCATGGGGGTTTGGCTGTCCCCAGTCCCCACACCAGGTGACAAGGCCAGTGGGGCTAGACCCTGGTGGTCCTTAGATTCGCTGGAGACTAGCCCAGACTCTCAGCCTGCAATTGAACATGGACGCCCCTGCTTCTCCCCGTCACCGATTCTCATCTCCTCCTCTGTCTCGTTTCCTCTTGCTTTTCAGTCTCAAATTTACCTGATGGCCACCACTCACAGTTCCCGCAGAGCCCAGAGATTTCTCCTGGAAGGAAAGGTTCTGGAAAATCAGAGGGATAAATAAAGGATGCAGCTGATTCCCGCCTTGTGCTGACGCCCAAGAGGGTGAGGAGAGTGAGTGTTTTCTCATTAGAATTTTAAATCCTCCAAGTAATAGATCATTGGGGGGGCATCCAGTGTTCTCCTGCTCATTCTAAGAATGTCATTCCTGGATTTTAATGTGGTAAATAATTTATATTATAAATATGCTGAGGGGGATATCCATTTAAAAAATGTTAGAGGTAACTCCAAGGGATTTACAACAAACAAGGACACAGAACCCTGTGTCCAGACACTGGCTGAGAGATTCCTACCCTGAGCCGCAGTCCCCTGGAGGGCGGAGTGGCCATGACTCTCCTCCCGCAGGTGAGCCTACACAGGCACATCCCACGTGGGACCACTGCATCGTAGAATCTTAGAGTGGCCAATGGCAGGCAGCTGTCTAGAGATGCGGACAAGAGAAAACTGCTCAGCAGCCTGGGACAGCCCCAGGGTGAGGCCTTAGTAAGAGCCAGTGTCAGAGCCTCAGCGATAACTTGAAGAGACAGTTCGGGCTGTTAGGGACATCATCAGAGATGTACTTAGGGACATATTCAGGGCCTTAGTTATGGACAGGATCAGGGCATTATTTAGTGACAGCTTAGACTATAAGGGACAGCGTCAGGGCCTAAGAGATAACGTGAGAGCCTTAGTCAGTCAAAAGTCAGGCTGTTACTTAGGGATATATTCAGGGCCTTAGAGCCAGCATCATGGCCATAATTAGAATCAGTGTCAGGGCATTAGTTAGGGCCAAAACTAGGGTGTTAGTTAGGGAAGGAGTCAGGTCTTTAGTTACAGACAGTGTCGGGGTTTTAGGTAGGGACAGCGGCAAGTCCTTAGTTAAGAAGAGTGTCAGGGCCTTGGTTAGGGGCAGCGTCAGGGCGTAGTTAGGGGAAGAGTGAGGCCATTAGGTAAAGACAGACTCAGGGCCTTAGTTAGAGACAGCATCAAGTCCTTTGTTAGGGACATTGTCATGGCCTCAGTTAAAGATAACTTGAGGGTCTTAGAGATAGTGTCAGGGACTTAGTTATGGACATCTTTAGGGCCTCAGAGGTAACTTGAGGGCCTTAGTAAGAGACATTTGGGGTCATTAGTGACATGGTTAGGACCTTAATGCCATCTTCAGTACATCAGTTATGGGCCGCATCAGGGCATTAATGAGGGACAGCTCATGTTATTAGGGGCCGTGTCAGGGCCTTAGTTAGGGAAAGAGTGAGGCCATTAGTTAAAGACAGACTCAGGGCCTTAGTTAGAGACAGCCTCAGTCCTTAGTTAGTGTCAGGGCCTCAGTTAAAGGTAAGTTGAGGGCCTTTGTTAAGGACAGCCTCAGGGCCTTAAAGGGATGTACATAAGAGTATCTTTGGGCTCCTTACCAAACTAAAACCCCCACAAAATAGAAGATTTTAGCATTCTTCATTCCAGAGAAGCTCATCAAGAGACCATCTGAGGCCAGATTAAAGGGAGTTAAGGCCCTGTACACACACTAATCCTTAGGAGCAACTGTGTCCTTAAACCATTGCTGTAAAACTCCTCACCAGATCCTCCTGCATTGGGACACACAGTTTTTGAGGACACGAGTTTTCTGTGTCCCCCTGTGGCTGGCAAAGCAGTAAAGCTATTCTTTTCTACTTCTTCCAAACCTCTGTCTCTGAGATTCGATTTGGCACTGGTGCACAGAGGTCGAGTTTTCGGCATCAAGTTTAGTACCCAATATGGGGCTGACTTGGGGAAGGCCCCTGTGGGTCCCCTGACTTGATTGGACACTTCTGATTTTCTCCATGCCAGCCTCTTTTGAGAGAGTGTAGGGTTGGAGAATTCCTTTAGAGGCCAGACTGCCTGGGACCCTTGCCTGGAGAGGCCAAGCCCCAGTCATACCCCATCTGCCATCCCAGCAGTTGGAACTCTGGGGCAGGAGAAGATGGTGGAAGAGGGACCACCCTAGCAACTGCCAAGGCCATCTTTGCCTTGAGGATGTTCCTGTCTTCCTCCTGCCTGGGCTGCCCTGAATGTCCTACTCCAAGGGATTATTTTGGGGAACCAGAAAAGTAGCATTTAGGATGTTGCGATACCTCAGCCAGCATGTGGTAACTCCCCTGGCATGCACTCTGAGGTCCTTTAAGCCCTGTACATTTGGGGGAACTTTGGTTCCCATTTGGGTGACTTTTCATTCCAGGAAATCTCATTTGGAAGGTGCACCCCTTGGACCGAGGTCACAGGCTAAGTTGAGACTTGGAAGCTGATTTGAGTCTTGTGCTGTTTGGTTTCTGGTTCCTTTGGTTTGAGGCTTCCATTAGTGGTGAGGATTTTGTTTTGTTCTTAGTCCGCGTATGAGTGTTCTATGGTTCAGACATAGGAAGTGCTTCTTCTTCAGTTCCATCGGAGAGCCAATGGGCAAAATCCTGGCAGACTGGTCAACCTGTAGTTGTAAACCTAAGACTAAGAAAATAACGGAATTCTATTGTAATTTTGTCTGGCCAACGTATGGATACATTCTTGAAAATGAGGAAAGGTGGTCTTTGAATGGTAGCCTAAATGACTATACTATCCTTCAGGTAGAGTTATTTTGTAACAGGAAGAGAAAGACAAAAGAAGTTCCATATGTTCAAGCATTTATGAAGCTACATAGTAAAGAAAGTGAGCAGCCAGGTACCAGGCTGATAGTACAAAGAGAAAAGAAAGTCACTTTTTACTAGAGCTGTTAGTTTCTGAATGCAGAAGAAAATAAGGGGCAAAATAAGATGGATACAGAAGGTGATGAAAATTTGTGAAAAGGGAACACTGAGAAAACAAGTTGTGCATGATCAGGATTTTCTATTGGATTAAATTTAGTTGGGTAAATGGATTTTGTTGGAAGTGGGTTAGGGCAAGACTGGCTTTGGTTTCTCCCTCCAAAGTTTTCTTGGAACGCTGCTTTTAATAACAGCTTGTGAGTTCCTCTGCCTGTGTCTGTGATCTGTATTTGTGTTTGAAATCTCCTTACTTTGGTTCAGTGAATAAGTGTTGTTTGGCCGATTCTAACAGTTCTTTTTACCTCCAGCTAACTTTGAGGTGCTTTAGAAGGCCCCTGAGCCACCTCAGAGAGAAATGTTTGATTAGTATGTAAATTACATGGAATTCCTAAAAATCTAGTATGTCCTGGTAAAATGTTATCAGTCATAATTCTAGTTATTTTTAAATGTTTCATGTAACAGCAATAATTGTTTCTTTTGTCATTTACATTGTGATCAAATGCTTAACAGTGACCTTTTAAGTCTTTATGTGATTTATAGATAGTTATTGTTGTGCTCTAACACTTTGGAAAAGTGCTCCATCTTCAAGAAGATCTATGTGAAGGACCTTTTGGCAAACACAGGTCTCTGATAAATTTCGTATCATAATGCCAAACTGGGTAAGAAATGAAAAATCTTAATGGAGAATCTGATGGCTTCATAAAAAGTTAACAAAAGGATTGGTTACTGGGTGAACTGGTGAATATGGTTATAACGTTTTTGTTTTCTCGTTACTGGCTTTGATCTGTGTTTTCCAGACACAGGGAAGTCCTTCCCCTGGGGCTACTTAGGACTTTGAGCAGTTGGGTAAATGACACCTCTGTATTGAAGTCTGTATTTATGAAAGTTACTGTGTTGGCTTCACTTTTGCCCTGATGTTTAGGAGGAAAGGACAATTACCTAGTGAAGTTATGAGAATGTAACTACTCATGATGTATCACTGTTTGCTTTAGGTCTACTGCTAAAAGCACATGTACAATGCTTGTGTGACAATTGGGTATGAATAATAAAATGTATGGCCTATATAAAGCATTTTCTCATTAACATACCTCTGAACATGTTCATGATACCTGATCAGTATTCCCCCAATGTGGATTAACTAGGCAAATATAAAGGAGGCCTAGCGCTGAGGGACATGATCTACACCTGGACCAAACAGCTGAATCACCCTGGCATTGAGGGATTGATATTTTGATCATGAATGCTCTCTATTGAAAAACTTGTAATCAAAAGGGAAAAAAACTCTTCACGTATTGAGGTGTGAGGAAGTCACTTTGGCTTATACATGGTTTAACTTAAATTTTACTGACCAAAGAGGCCCATTTTGTAGCCTTTCGGACATGCATTGTACATCTGCTTTGGCATTGAGGAGGGGAATGCATTTGACAGTCAAAAAGGAGTAACTATGCTTCAGACATCTAAGGTAAAGCTAAGTGACCA
This sequence comes from Lagenorhynchus albirostris, assembly GCF_949774975.1. Classification (NCBI taxonomy): domain Eukaryota; kingdom Metazoa; phylum Chordata; class Mammalia; order Artiodactyla; family Delphinidae; genus Lagenorhynchus; species Lagenorhynchus albirostris. Next base: position 60,139,930 of record NC_083114.1, read on the forward strand.
TTGTAGATGTGATTTTAGATGCATTCCTGTATTGTTTTTTTGTTTTCTTTTTCAAGATTTTTTTTTTGATGTGGACCATTTTTTAAGTCTTTATTGAATTTGTTACAATATTGTTTCTGTTTCATGTTTTGGTTTTTAGGCCACGAGGCATGTGGGACCTTAGCTCCCTACCCAGGGATCAAAATAGCACCCCCTGGATTGGAAGATGAAGTCTTAACCACCGGACTGCCAGGGAAGTCCCCACATTCCTGTATCGTTGAACTTGAATTTCTGAGCCATGTCAGACTTGGGATGCCACTGGCCATTTTCAAAACAATGTCTGCTGGTAGCTGCAACTGTACGTTTTCAAGGACTCCTCTCTTAACTATTAAATTTTAAACAATGATGTTAGATCAGATACTAATAGAAAGATGAGACATATGTGTAGTGGTCAATAGCTCCTGTTATGGATATGTTAATACTACATCAGAAGTTAAGACCTACTTAGGTAGAATTAGACAACTGGCTACAAAGTCTCTCCGAAGTGCCAGTTCCAGACTGGGTTTCAGACTTATTCTCCTGAATTCCTAAGGGAATGAGATGTACTTTTACTATTAAAGTTTCAGTTGTTACCCCTCCTATTTTAACTGGGTTGGTTGCACCAAAATGGCAGACCAAGGGATTGAGATCTTAATCATATGAGTCTCAGGTCCAGGACTTGGAACTCAAATATTTGTAATTTGGTATCCATTCCCCCAGATTTAGGCAGGATGACGCCCGCCCCCGCCCCCAGTTTCAGCAGGAAGCAGCCAGAGCAGTCGTTGCCCCATTGCCTGAAAGATGTGGGGAAAGATAAAACTGAAGTGGGGATTAAAACTGAGTCCCCTTAAAACCGAGTTCCTGTGCCAAGTTTATGATTAATGTCTCAATCTGAAATGATTATTCCTTTTCTTGTCAAAAACCTGTTGTCCTAAAGATTGGGGAGTGTCTAGAAGAGGAGGAGTTAAACTGAGTGGGACTCTGTGGGTCTCCTGGGCACAGAAGCCTTTCTGTGTGCCTCCTAACTTGTTTGTGGGGAATAGACTAGACACTCCAGGACCTTCCCTGAGTTCCAAAGGGTGGATTCGAACAGTTGCTAATCAGAGAAGGGAGGGGATGCAGAGACAGGGAGGAACAGTCAAGAAACAATAGTGCAGCCTTGAGGCAGGGTCCTGGTTCTGCCTCAAGGGATACACATAACAATATTTTTGAGCTCCTTAAGTAACTAAAACCCCCAACAAATGGAAGATGTTAGCATTCTTCATTCCAGAGAAGCTCATCAAGAGACTGTCTGAGGCCAGATTAAAGGAGTGCAGGCCCTGTATACACCCTGATCCTTATCAGCAACCACACCCTTGAACCATTGCTATAAAACACCTCACCAAATCCTCCCGCACTGGGACACACAGTTGTTGAGGGCACGAGCCTGCTATGTCCTCTGTTGGCTGGCAGAGTGATAAAACTAATCTTTTCTATTTCTTCCAAAACACTGTTCTTGAGATTCGATTCAAAACTGGTGCAGAGAGGCTGCTTATTCAGTATCAGGTACAGAGTCAGGCTGTTGGAAACAGTGTCAGGTCTCTAGTTATGGAAAGCCTCAGGGAATTAGGGACAAACCAAGATATTATGCACAGTGTCAGAGCCTTAGTTAGGGAGAGTGTCAGGGCATGACGTAGGACCAGCATCAGGACCGTAGTTAGGATCAGCATCAGGGTCTTAGTTAAAGACATTGCCAGGACCTGAGTTAGGCACAGTATCAGGGCCTCCATTAGGGACAGGGTCAGTGCTTGAGTTAGGGACAGCCTCAGGGCCTGAGTTAGCGATGGCCTCAGGGCTTACTTAGGGACAGTGTTGGGACTTTGGTGAGTTGCCTCATGACATTACCTAAGGGTAGTGTCAGGACTTCAGTTATTGACAGCATCAAGGCCTATGTTAGGGACAGCTTCAGGGCCTTAGTTAGGACCAGTATCAGAGCCTGAGTTAGGCCTAGCATCAGGGTTTGCATTAGGACTAGCATTAGGGCCTTAGGTATGGACAGTGGCAGGGTCTGAGTTAGGAGTAGATTCAGGGCCTTTGTTAGGGACAGCATCAGGGCTTTTGTTAGGATCAGAGTCATGACATTAGCTAGGGACAGAGTCTGGGAAAGAGCTAGGGATAGTGTCAAGATGTTAAGTTATTGAGAGCATCAGGGCCTGAGTTAGGACCAGCCTCAGGGCTTGAGGTAGGGACAGAGTCAGAGCCTGAGTTAGGGATAGCCTCAGGGCCTGTGTTAGGGACAGCTTCAGGGTCTTAGTTAGGGACAAAGTCAGGACCTGAGTTAGGGACAATGTCAGGGCCTTAGTTAGGGACAAAGTCAGGACCTGAGTTAGGGACAATGTCAGGGCCTTACTTAGGGACAGAGTCAGGACCTGAGTTAGGGACAATGTCAGGGCCTTAGCTAGGATCAGCATCAGGGTCTTAGTTAAAGACATTATCAGGGCCTGAGTTAGGCACAGCATCAGGGCCTCAGGGATAGCTTCAGGGCCTGTTAGGGACAGCAACAGGGCTTTCTTAGGGACAGTGTCAGGACCTTGTTTAGAGATGGGTCAGGATATTAGCTCAGGATAGTGTCAGGACTTTAGTTATTGCCGGCATCAGGGCCTATATTAGGGACAGCTTCCAGGCCTTAGTTAGAGACAGTGTCAGGGCCTTAGTTAGGACTAGTCAGGGCCTGAGTTCACCCCCACCCCACCCCGCACACCAGACAACCTCCCCAAGCAAGGGCAACACTAGGCCTGAGATTTGCCCTGTGCCTTAAGTACTGTCTTCATCCCCTTAAAATAAAAACACCCTGGAGTGCAGCCAGCTGAATCGCAGCACAGCCTAAGTGAGAACCACCCCTCTCTGCTGTGCCCCAAGGGACTCAGGGAAAAAAGCAGATGCGAAGAACAGAAGTGTAGAAGGACTAATAGAATAGGAATAAAATAGGGATAATGAAGAAAGGAAAACAGACTGAAGGGCTGGAGGCCATTTATCATTTATAAAACTTTATACGAAGTATGAAAAATAGCCCAGCAGGTTTCCTGCCTCTCAAGTCATGTCACTGCATCACGTAGTCGTCATCCCCAATATGGGATTCCTGGGCTCTGCTCTGCATCTGGGTGGCAACAAAACAGTGTCTACAGTTTAAGCCCACTTTTAAAATATATGCATATACACATATACATATATGTGTGTGTACATATACACATGTAAATACAGAACTGTGTGCAGCATTAAAAAGAACGAAGGTGGGTTTGTACACACCATCACAGAAATAGGTCTGCATCATAATATGACTTGAGAAAGCCAAGCTGCAGAATAGTATGTATGGTATGGTCCTGCTTCCGGGAGAAAAAAAGGAAAGACTGAGAGAGAGGGAGCGAGCGGAAGAGACAAAGAGTCACAAGCCAGTTCACACCCTCACTTCACTCAAATTTCTGCACAAAGTGACAGCCTGCGAAAGCCCTTCCCTGATGACCCCCAGAGCTCTCTAGCCCCTCATCCTGCTTCACTTTTCTTCCTAGTACTCATCACATTGTATATTTGTCTTATTTATTGTCTGTCTGTGAGTACAAGGGTCTTAGACTGTTCTGTTCATCCCTGAGTCCCCAGCAACTGGAACAGAGTGCAGCACACAGTAGGCCCTCTGGAAGTATTTTTTGAATGAATGAATAGAAACTTCAAAGAAATAGTCTATAAGGAGTGGAATAAGTGGGTAAGTATAGAGGATATATATTTTATTTCTGTACTCCTGTAGTCTTCTGCTTTGTATTGCAATATTATTTCCCTATTAAAAATCAACTGCAAATTGGGGAAGGAAGGTCTTCCTTTAGGCTGAGCTTGGCATCTAACCCCCTGAAGCTCCCTAGTTCTAACCCAGAGCCAAGCAGAGCAAGGACCTGTCTTCCTTCCCTGTGACGGTCTTTCTTGCCTTCTCTTTCCTCCCTTCTCCAAGCTGAACTGCTCCCTGTGTCCCTGTACTGAACTCAGAAGGACTGAGAAAGGTGGGTACCGACCACGACCATACACAAGGCAGGCATTAAGCAAGAAGGACAGAATGAAGGGAGAACAGATTCACTTGTGTTTAAGGCAGGAGAGGTCTTGGGCTGAAACAATACAGTACATGGAACAACAGACGCAAAAGCACTTCAAGGGAAAAGTTACCAGGTTACCAGAAGAAATCACATGCTAATGACGTCCTCCTCACTGTGTGACTGACGGATCTTCATCCCTTCAAATGCTGTTCTTTAGACTCCTACTGTGTTTGTCAGGCACTGCACCAGGCGCAGACCTGGCGTTTGCTCCCTAAAGCAGGAATCTGTCAGGAGGCTTGCAGCTTCCTCATTCGCTTTGTCACAGAGCAGGATTCCCACTACTTCACACCCCTTCTCAACCTGCAACCCAAGTGGCAGGAGAGCAGTGTGGCCCATCACAGGGGTGGGGACCCAGCACCTGGTGTCCTACATACACTGTGGACTCTCCCCAGCAAGATTGTGCATCCCTCGGACAAGCTAGTCCAGGGAAAACCAAGCTTGTGAGTTTCTTCCTTAGCAGCATGACACAGGTGGCGTATCTCTAGTGCACTGACACATGGCTTCATAAATCAGGGCAAGAAACATATACATGTTTCCTGGTCATGAGGCCTGCAGATCCTCATCTTAGGGACATGGAACTTCTTCCCATAAGTTGAGGCTCTCTCAAGAGGAGGAAAGCATCAGCTCCATCTCTAAGCTTTACAACAAAAAGCAAGATTATCTAACCCATTTAGCCAGAGTGGCTAGAGAATGAGATATATGAGTAATCTGAATAGTCCGATTAATAGTAATAAGTTCATTCTTTCCCTGTTTAACCAACATAAGTTTTTCCATTTTAAAAAAATGAAAAAACGACTCGCTCCTTCTTTTCTCTTGAGTTGGTTTCTTCACTGTCTAGCTGTCCCCTTGCCAGAGCTGCCGTCACTCCTTGCCACCTGAACCCCATAAAAGCTGGCTTCTGGACCTCAGCGCCAGCTTGAATGTCCTCTCTTGAAGTTCACCAGTGACTTTCTGGTGCTTTTCTCAGTCTTCAAGTTTATCTGGATCTCCCTACACTTATTACGTGGATGGCTCCCTGCCTCTGAAACTCCCTCCTTTTATTTCCATGCTCTGTATGCTCAAGGTTCTTTTTCCTAATTCTCGAACACACTAAATGAGATTGTTGCCCAAGAATGTATCCACGGCCTCTTCTCTTTCTATTTGGCCATCCTTGTCAGTCCCGTGTAAGCCCATAGCTTTACCTTGCACCTTTGAGAAAAGACCTCCGAAGTTGGTTATCCTTCGCCCTGACTCTGCCCAGCTCCAGGCCAAAGGCCCACCATCTGCAGACCTCTCCCCAGAGAAATCGTGCCTGGACTGCCAACAAATGGACCAAAACACTCCTTCATGCACCCTCTAAAATCCGGGTCCTGTGTCACCTTCCTCCCAATCCCTGCAGCTAAAACCCACCTGCAAGTATGTCCTCCTTTCTCTGAGCAGCTGTGGTCCTTGGCCTCACCTCTTATCCCAGGCCACCCTTTCTGCAGTGCTGTCTAATTATGTTTTCTGGGTTTCATTCTCCCAGGCTAACCTGTCAGCTCTCCTACGTACGTGCTAAAAGAATGAATGAAAATACCCTTAACAGCACACCTAGAATGAACAAAGCATGTTAACATTTTAGTAGACACTTCCCTTCAATATTCTCTTACCATCTTTCCCTTTGAGCAACTCTGTGCCAGGTACTTAACTAGACACTGCAGATGTTGCTACTACTGCCCCCACTACTTCCACTGCTTCTATTAATACTGATACTCCTGCTGCTACTATTAATAATAACAATAGACATTCGGCACTTACTATGTGTCAGGTACCGTGATAAGCATTTATGGGGATTACGGCATTTAATCTTAACAGCCGCCCTGTGAGAGAAGTAATAGTTTCTCCCCATTTCACACATGGGCAACTAAAGCAGAGAGGAAAACTGGGTAACTTCTTTGTCTTCAAGGAGCATTTAGTCCAGCAAAGAAAGACAGGCCTTGGACACACAATTACAATGTGCTGCATGCTATGAAGGAAAAGTGCAGGATATCACAGGAATGCATAATAAGGGGACCTCACTCAGGCCAACGACCAGGGATGCTTAAGTGGGAATCGGAAGGAAAAAATGAGAATAAACCAGCCAAAGAGGAAGGAAGAACAAGCCATATCGAGGGGCCAGGCTAGCCCTGGGAGCTCATGGTTCACAAGGTGCTAGGCACTGACAGTGGGAAAAGAGTGCCGTCCTAAATACAGCACCCATCCCCTGCAACTGTCCTGTTCACTGGAAAGGGAGAAAAGCTGCATCGCCCTGCCTGGGGGGCTGGGAACTGGACTCACCTACCAAGCAGAGCTCCTATTTTCCATTCACATTTTAAACGCAGGATGTGGAGATGCATTTATAATCAAATGCTTTGTGGAATGCATCCTGCTTTTAAAAATCCTTCATGGGGCCATACTTTTTAAGAGTTTCATCACCAAGTGTTAGCAAAATGTAATGATGATGATTGGTATAATAGATTCCAGTTTACCAAAAATGCAGAACCTTTCCCAGAATTCCATGGAAAGAGTTCTGTGCCGTCAAGTCAAAGGGGTTTTGTCTCAAAGAGAGACAATAGTAACAGTCCCATGGCAGTAAGCCCTTTAGACAGCTCATGCAATAGGGTTACCCAAAGTACTCTGGACCAATGAGTTAAAAGAACAAGAAAAATATGAACTGCATTAATAGAGTGTAGGCTTGTGTGTGAAAGGCATAATATATCTTTAAGTATTTTAAGAAGAATTTCTAGCATAGTCCAAACAAGTGCAGATATGAGATGCAAATCTATGATTTATAGATATTAGTTGGCCTATTGGTTGAGATCCATCTTCCTGTCTCCTGTTTGCTGGAATCACATGGAATAGAATACGGAAAATTCATTCTAACAACATGCTAATTGTGGGAAGATAAAATAGAGATATGGTTGGAAAAATAGTAATATGAAGGAGATCATTTTTTAATGCTTTTCAGAATGATTTTACTCATTCTGAAGAGTGCAGCTCAGCTTTAGCTGTGCAATTGTTGTATACAGTATAACACTAATTTTGCCTAATAATGTCTTCTAAGAAATCCATGACCATATTTTTGGATTTTGTTGCTGCTTTAAAGTTAGAGAAAAGCAACCTGTGTTCAGAACAATTAACAAGTTTTACAAATCACTGAAGTGAAAACTTGCGAAACTCCTGTATATTTTAGAATCGTATATTAGCAGTATGTTTTTTTAAAAAGGAGAAAAAAGAAGTTTTGACATACATACATATTATAGATACAGAAGAAGTTACTATTTGGGACTTCACTAGGGAAACACATTAATCTCTTTTCTATTTTATTTCCACCTGTAGAGTTTTCAGATTGCTTTCCCTACAGGTCCGTGGGCAGCAAATAAACCCACCCATGCTGAAGCGGCAGCTTAAAGTCCTAAATGGTTTGGTCAGTAGCAGTCAGGAGCCAAGAACGCTCTGTGCCAGGAGAGCCTGCGTGGCTAACAAAGCAGTTAGTAGCCCTTCCCTGGTGCAGAGTGTCATCGTCATGCTTTATGCAATTACTCAACATATCAGAAGCAAAGTGCCGGTGTTACTTCACAAAGCATTAGAATCCTAGACTGCAAGTTACAAGGCTGTTCTCTGGTTTACTCTCCCATGTGGAGGGTTGGCTGAGGCCACGGAAGTGAATGTGGTCTGCTTGCCTGCTTTCAAACGTAGCTTCAGACAAAAATAAAGATACTCATTTGTGGACAACATGAATGTTTTTACCTTTCAGTGACTCATCTTTGCCATCCTTCCAAAAGCTCGATACATTTAAGAAATGTTAGCTACACTGTCATAGTTATATAAAAGGTAACTAAGATTAAGAGATCAGATGCAGGGTTGGTGTGGGGAGGAATGATGCCTATGTATGTATGGCCACATTTTTAAGTGGAAGAATTAAAAAGGGGAACTATAATTTTCACGTCTTGCCCAAACAGAGGTTTCTGCAGACATCAATAGAACTCTTATTTTACTAGCAATGCAGTTGAGCACATATATTAACACTAAAAGGGTTGAAAGGAAAAAGGGGACAGCACTGCTTTGCACCCATTAACAATGTGATATCAAAATGGAAACATACGTCTTTTAGGATGAAATCTAATAAATAATTGAGAACCACTGTGATGCCTGACACTTTACTACCAAATACTCACATCTAACAGGTTTTAGATTGTCTAACAGAAGATAAACATATACCCAAAAATAGACCTGATTCACCTAGATTAGAGAGACAAATTCATCTTCTCTTTGCTAATTAAAGGGAAAGAACAAGGTATTTCTTACCTGCACATGATTTCGTGTGTGGGCAAGACTCGGCGCATCTCTGGGTTCTCGTCTTGGCCTTCATACGCTATGGCCTGTAAACAAAGGCACGATTTGAGCTAAGAATGGAACCAAGTAGCAGAGGACAAACTACCATAATCGAGTTCTTGACCATTCACCAGTGCTGCAAGGCCAACTAGCTTTCAGAGCCAAAGGCCTCACTGGGCTGATTGTTTTAAGACAGTTGTTAAGGATCAACCCAAATTGAGTGGAAGGGGATATGTTCCTCTCTGTCCCATCAACCACCTTATTATAATGCACATCTTTGGATCCTTGTATGAGATGGGCTTCTGTCATCAAGACAACCACAGTTCTCTCTTCAATTCAGAATAAAAATAAATCTAATCAATGGGGAAGGAAAAACCCCGAAGGCTTAGCAGACTGAGATACTAGTGATTTAAAATATAGAAAAGCACATGGATTTTATTTTTAAATGATTTGTATTTGTCGCCTCATTTTACTACTTCCAACTCCAACATGTAATATTCTAGAGGTAAGTAGCAGAAAACAAGTGAGGCTATGGTTATGAGTTCACTCACTGTCTTGTGATGATTCATCAATCCGGAAATCCTTCCTGCCTACAGGTTGAAAACATGTGCTCTCTGGGGAGTATAACCACCCAAACAGTAATACTCGCCCGCGTATGCTGGGGGAAGGGCAGGGTTGGGCGGGGAGTTAAGCCATAGTTACCTCCCTTAACTAAGAAGAATTACATCTGACTCTCAAAATTTGGAGTCCCAAACCACCTCACCAGCCAAGATGTTTTTAGTAATATGTGTACAAACATGTTACTTAAGGTCGCTGGAAGTTTCCTTGAGACCTCTGCTTACTGGAAGATCTACATGGTAATACCTGGGCCAGAGAAAAGCTCACAGCTATGGGTAGAGCAGTGCTCTGCATGGGGATACATTTTAACTAACTTGACAATGTAGCACTGCGTAATACTAATATAACACAGCTTCAAATTCTTCATAAAATTACTTTCACACATTCAGATAACTCAATTTCTTGGTGATGAAACTACTTAAATTAACCAGAGACTATCCTTTTTTTAGGACACACAAAAACTGCAGTAACTAACTTATAGTTGTCAGGAATGTGCTGGTTTATGAACCTGAGACTTTTAGAACTGTAAATGATGGAGGACAGCTTATGACACTATGTGTGCAGACCCTCAGAGCAGGCTCTGGCTTTGTTACCTAACTCCAGTACAAAACAGAAATTGCAACAAATTAAAAAATGAGAAAAAGTACTTGTATAAGGAGAAAACATTTCTCTACCATTGGCCCATCAAAAGCATTTTTTATGGTTAGCCTGTTATAACCCTATAGTTTTAATGTTTTATTTTGCCATAATTTTAGATGTATAGAATTTTAGATGTATAGAAAAGTTGTGAGGATATATAAAGAATTCCACGATACTCTACCCAGATGCCTCAAGTGTTTACATTTTAGTAAATTTGCTTTATTCTTCTTTCTTTCTCTATTTTCTTTTCCTGAACCATTTATTAATTAACTGCAGACATGCCCTAAATACTTCAGAATGTATTTCCTTAAAACAAGGAATTCTCTTACATAACCATAGCACAATTATCTGAATCAGAAAATTAACATTGGTACAATACAATAATCTAATCAACACCTGAGATTCACCAAATACCCAGTAATGTCCTTTATAGCAAATAACAACAAAACCAATACCAATCACAACATTCAGTTGTCATATCTCCTTAAAAAAGGAATATTCCTGAGTCTTTGTATTTCATGACATTGACATTTTTGAAGAATACAGGCCATTTTGTAGAAAACATCCTCAATTTGGGTTTGTCTAATGTTCCCTCAGGCTTAGCCTGAAGTTATGTAATTCAGGCCCGGAATACCACAGACAGGATGCTGAGTTCTCCTTGTATCACATCACACTGTCAACTCGTTCCACTAATGCAGTAAACTCTGACCATTTGGTTAAGGGGGTGCCTGCCACCCATCAGAGAGCACAGCCAGATTTGTGCACTGTAAAGTTACTACTTTAATTCATAACTATCTTCTGGGGAAATCATCTAGATTATGTTAACATCACATTATGACTTAAATTTTCACCCATTAGTTTTAGCATGCACTGATGATGCATTCCTGCAATCTTAAAAGACCTTTTAAATACCCAAGAAGTTGCTTTACTCAAGAAAATGCATTAATTGAAAATATTTTAAAAACCAAAACTTCCATCTGCCTGATTTACTGCAATCACTGCTTTAAAAAATCAAAGAAACACTGTAAATAACTGATGAGATCTCATACATGGTGCTAAAACATTCTATCATGCATTTCTGCGAAATCCTATTATCACTACATGTTTTGTACGTTCTCTTAATACCCCTGAAAACCTCTGGTTCAACTTTAGTTTTCTGTCATGCTAAACTAATACAAGTAACTTGGTAAATGAAATTCACAGGTATTAATGGGGTTTTCCTTCCTGTTTAAAAAAAAATTGGTTTTGGGAGGAGAAAGGAGTATCAATTACATTAGACCTTCTCATTTTGAGTCTTTCTAGATAATACCAATATTATTTTTTACTGAGGCTGCTGGTTCCACTGAAATCAGTGGGCCCGTGATGATACTCAATTAAAGATATGCTGCAGGGCGCTTCCCTGGTGGCGCAGTGGTTGAGAGTCCGCCTGCCGATGCAGGGATCGGGCACGGGTTCGTGCCCCGGTCCAGGAAGATCCCACATGCCGCGGAGCGGCTGGGCCCGTGGGCCGTGGCCGCTGAGCCTGCGCGTCCGGAGCCTGTGCTCCGCAACAGGAGAGGCCCCGACAGTGAGAGGCCCGCGTACCACAAAAAAAAAAAAAGATATGCTGCAGTGAAAATATGTTGACGACCCCCCAAAACAGTAGATGATCCATGGTCTCCCAGGTATTCCATGTTTTTGTCTTTGGTGACTGAACATCATTCGTTGAAGGCCCAGGGCCTCCGTAATACATCTCTACCAATCTCAACCTGCCACTTCGCTTCTGGCAGCAGAGTCAAAATGGAGAATCTTTCTCTACGTCAAGCATAGAAAAATGAAAGCATGAGTTTGGATTTTTGCTCAGAAATAGTTAAACTCTGGGGACGGAAGGAAGCATGAAGTTTCTTCTGTCCCTTTCCTTGGGGCCTCAGCAGAACAATACTTCTCAGCACATAATCACAGACAAAGAAGTGCTTGCTGCTTCTGTGACTTCTGAAATAAAAACAAGTGAACCAGAGAGTCTTTTCTCTCTCCTAAGGAGTAGAACTAAAATCCTGGAAATAGAGTAATAATCTAGAACCTCAGTGTAATAGAGTTAGCTATACAGTGAAACTCCATCAAAGGCAGCTCCACCTCCAACCTCTCCTAAGGAGTTTTTGTTACTGAAAAAGCTTGTTAAAACACACACACACACACACCACACACATAGCACACTATCATATAAAAGTATGGTCCAAGAAATCGACATTCTGATGAGATCCAACATAGGAAAACAGGATAAGTCTATTTTGATGAATGTCTCCGATGTAGTGTCAACAATAAAACAGACTTTTAAAAAATGTCAACAAGTTCTCCCTCCAGCTTTCACACACATCAAATTCTACCGTGTACATTTAGTACACACGTCAAGACTGGTTCACAGTTCAGCAAACGCAGACTTCGAGCCTAAAAGGAAAGGGGTCCTCTAACACCAGCTTAGGGAGAAGTTTCTGCTTGTTTTCCCAATTTAATATGTGCCTCTGTGGGGTGTGAGTGAAGCTCGTTGAGGCCAGATCAGTTGGGAGATCACAGAAGCATATAAACAGCATTGACTACTTTAAGTGAAACCATTTTAACAGACAGCTGGTTTAGGAGGTAGACAATGAAACACCAAGAAGAAGGCTTATCTTCAACCTCCATAGTAAGTCATGTGTCTGCTCACTGGGAGGAAGGGAGGTCTGCCGTGAAAGCGACAAAAACCACAGTGGTTTAAAGAAATCAGTGTGTTCATCAGGAAGGAGTAAGGATGGGAGGCCTGTTCCAGAGATGGGCAGGAGGGGAGAGGAAGCATATCAAATGTATTATTTAAATAAATGAATTGATGGTGAAGCAAGTTGAGGTTTAACCTAAGAAACAACAACAACAAAATACAATATCAAATAGAAAATGATGTTTACATTAATCCTGCCAATGCAAATAAATCCCTTAAGGTGGCAGGACTGCTTGTACAGGAAAAGAAAAGAATAAACAGCACGAACTTCATCTCAACTTTAAACACCTAGTGAAACTGATAAACAAGTTGTCAAAACTTGACATGTTTGGAGCAGATTTATTCTTCGGATATACTAGCCTCCCTTAATGTTCTCCTCTAATGAGAATAATGAAAATATCACAATTGTTTTAAATACTCTGTTGACTTTCTGATTGAGGGTTTTTTCAAGAATAATTTTTTTCTTTCTTTTTTTTGCGGTACACAGGCCTACTCACTGTTGTGGCCTCTCCCGTTGCGGAGCACAGGCTCCGGACGCGCAGGCTCAGCGGCCGTGGCTCACGGGCCCAGCCGCTCCGCGGCATGTGGGATTCTCCCGGACCGGGGCACGAAGCCGTGTCGCCTGCATCGGCAGGCGGACTCTCAACCACTGCGCCACCAGGGCAGCCCAAACTTTCACATTCTTACACAACAATAGTGCCAGAAGGTTTGCTGTGAGAGGATGAAATGCCATCAGTTTCAAATGCCCAATTACACATTAACCTATACCATCTTTGAAAAGAAATCAATCAATAGAAAAAATCTGCCTCTGTTGCCACTGTTTTAGAAGGCATCTTGTGAACTGTGGTTCATCTCCACCTTTCTAAAACATCACTGGGTCTTAAAAGTTAATTGAGATAAAGACCGCATAGTAAAACAGAAAATACACGGTGAACTTACACAGGGATCACACCTCAATGGCACGCGGAAAGAAATACAGGGAATTGAGCACAGTTTTCTTTGTTTACTTTTCAAATAATTTTAACTCTTTGTGTTCCATGCAAAAATAAAGTGGGCAAAGAGAATACTTTTGACTTTGGTTCATTAAAATCTGAAAGGTTTTTAGGAACAAAATGTTTTCATTAGGAGTCTTTCTTGGTTTACAAACCAACAACTGGAGACTTGTCATCATTAATTTAGAAAGACAGAAAGAGAGAATGAAAGGAAAGAAAGAAAGGAAGGAAGGAAGAAAGGGAGGGAAGAAGGAAGGAAGGAAGGGAGGAAGGAAGACAGGTAGATAGGTAACCTATAACTAACAAAAACTCCTAATTTTCCATTTAAATCAAAACAGTAACCTTGAAAATACATCACTCTTTTTTCCAAATACAGAATAAAACGCCAAACCTAATTTGTCACCTTAAAGAATACATTCATGAATGTACAAAGTATCTCCTTCAACCAGAAGTAAAGTGTCCTCTAAATACAGATTGTCAACACGACTTTGGCAGCAAATTACCAAGAATCAAAACTAATAAAAAAATATGAACACCTGTTATCAACATGCTGTAATATTAATCATTACTTTCAACCACCAAGTTCCACTGCTTGTCATTAAAAAAAAAAAAAAGTGTTAGCTAATGCGGTTTGAGAAATTTCCAGTAGGTGAGGGAGCCTTAGTTAAAAATTAACCTGTGCCAAAGAAAACACTACAAATTTGACGTTTCATAAACAACTGTATCAAACAGCAATCCAAAATTAATAGTGAAATAAAAAACTATTTTGCTTCACTTAGCAGCTTGGCTACTGGTGAACAAATTACAAAGATGTAATTTAAGCTCAGCAGCTAAGCAGGCCTGTTTGCAGAACTGAATTAGGGAAGTTGCATAGGAATATCATATTCAGTATGCTGTTCAGTTACACCACAGCCCTGAACAAAAAGAGGACGTGCACCAAAAGCAGGTAGCTTCAGAATGCATCTTTTGTGTCTCAAATAAAATCTCTCATATTATTCAAACACCAAGATAAAAACTGAATCATTCTAACAATATCATGCAATATTTCTCTTTCTAGCAGTAATAAAAGATATTTCACTCATATGATAACTACATTTACAACTATATTAGTAGATACAACTGGCTTTGTCAACTCAATGGGGTAATAATAGTAATAATAATAAAATAATAAAAGCATCTAATTTATTAAGCACTTAATGTATGCTAGTCACTGTTCTAAGCATTTTCCATGTATGAATTCATTTAATTTTCACAACTGAGCTTCCAGGTAGGTGCTGCCATTACTTCAATTAGTTTCCAAATGCTTACATAGTTTAATAACTAAGACCAAATCATTCTTGCTCAACAACTATATGAACAATTCACCAACACCCAGACACTTCTTCATTCCTCTCAGCAACATAAGACACAAGAATAGACTGTGTGGTCATACAAATTTGATAAATGCATCACTACTAATATGTTCGTTTTTAATGCTGTTCAAACATTCACATGGAAACAGCTCTAGCGTAAATATCCCCAAACAAATGGCTGTATATTATCCAGGAGGGAGCAGTTGGACCGCCAGACTGGGAAAGTACTAGGCCATCTGGCTCCGGCAATCTCTCCAAAACCATCAGCTTTGTTTTCACCCCCAGACTCCAAACAACACATTTTCCACTGTGATGAGTCTACATTTTCCCAAACACAGGTCCTGATCATGCATAAAAATTCCACACTTCTTCATTCCTCTATATGCAAGAAAATTCAAATCACCTGCATTTTTGACATGTTACCAAAGAAGAGAGACAGCTGCTAAAATACAGCTCCTAACTATAAACTTGCCGTGTCATTTTTTGTTTGTTTGTTTCCCCAAATATATGAAAGAACCTCTCTGCTGGCCTAGTTGAATTCCTTAGGAACATATTGATACACTAAAAATGTGCTTATCTACCAATGAAGAACCATGAACAGAAAGGGCTGTTAATCAAATCTATGTAGCTGTGGCAGGATATGATGAAACAATCAATAGGAAAAAATGCACTTGCATCAATAACTTAAAGTACCAGGAACATCAAAACAAATATATAAAGATTAGCTGGAAAGAGAACTATAACAGTAGTTCTGATTATTGTACCTTAGACTTCCCACTGCCCTGGGGTTTTTTAGGGGTCCCCTCACCATATCACCTACCTTCAAATCCATACACACAAGGATTATGTGACTTATTATTTTTCCCTTTCCAAAAAAGAGCTTTGGTTTGGGGGCAGGGAATGTTTTGTTTTTGATAACTTTATGGAATTTGGTACTCTCTCATTGAATTATAAAAATGTCCCTTTTTTCAAAGCAAGATGGTAAGAGGGCAGATAAGTTAAAGGTTTTTTTTTTTAAAAAAAAAACTATTTAAAGATAACTCACTGAAGCAATCACAGAATGTAATTATATCTCAGATACTACAGGAAAATCTGAACTGAGGCGCATTAAAACTCAGACGTCTCCCACTGAGTTCATTTGAGTTTCTGCAGTAGATACTGTTTCCCGATGCAGCAGCCATCAACTTCTGGATCCTACAGGCCTTTCTGCATGCTCACTAATGGAATACCAAAACAGCAATGACAAAAAACAGAAGAACCCTATTTTTAGTCCAGCTAAACTTGGTTTTGAAAAACCCTTCCCAAAAGCAAGCTTCTTATTTTCTAGTTGGTGGACAAATATTTTATTTTATTTGTTTTCAGAAATTGAACGCTTTTATTTTATTTATTTTTTACATCTTTATTGGAGTATAATTGCTTCACAATGGTGTGTTAGTTTCTGCTTTACAACAAAGTGAATCAGCTATACATATACATATGTTCCCATATCTCCTCCCTCTTGCGTCTCCCTCCCTCCCACCCTCCCCATCCCACCCCTCTACGTGGTCACATAGCACCGAGCTGATTTCCCTGTGCTATGCGGCTGTGGACAAATATTTTAAATATAATTATATCCTTAGTGTTTTATAAGAAAAGCACAGGGATAAGAGGGCTCAGATCCTTACACATTCACTTCTAATAAAGCTTTCCCTTTCCTGGTAGAGTCCAAAATTAAGAGTCATTACCCCAAATAGCGTAATGAGACACTTTGAAAAGGTGTGAAATACTGTGTCCTACCAATACATCTTGGTTGATTGAGTACATTTCTGTTTGATCTCAATGCTGCTAACTCCACTCAAGATCACAAACATTCTATGAAAATATAAAGTGCACAGCTAGTTTTGAATTTTGCTTGCCAAAGATTCCAAGTTTTAACCCCAACTTGTGAGTCAAAGATATGACATCACATACATAAAGCTGCATCTCTGACGTGAAAAATGTTATGATAAATAAGCAGCTAAGAGGAGACACTTGAACTATGCTTAGCTATTCCCACTGAAATTTATGATGTTACTAGAACTCATCAGTCACTGAAATTATTCCATTCTGCACTCTATCAAAATCCTGAGTCAATCTACCTGGAAGAATTTCACAGGGGGGAAAAAATAGTAACCGTTTAATCGGTCACCTTCTGTCAAGACTTCTTCTGATTGAAGGGGTCACTGCACACTTAGCTAAAATCAAAAATTTAAGAATTTAAAAATCCGACTTGGCATTTAATTATCACAGAATAATTTCAAGCTAGATGAGAATCCACTGTTTTACTCTTCGAAGCTAAAACATAGTAATTATGTCACAGCTGAGGAAAGTCATGCTGTCCACGCTGATCTGCTTTTTGAAGACTACTGTATTAGCTGTGTACACAAGAAGCTCACCTACTTCCCAAACTCTTACAGCACATAATCAAGGAAGAAGCAACCGGATGACGGGCAGGGACTGCCTTTCAAAGTAAAAGCTACAGAGAAGGCATTAGACAACTATTATGAAAGCAAACAGGTATGTCTGGAAAAATCTTTTTTCTTGATATTTTTAGACTAAATTCAGATAATTACTAAGCCTTTTTTTCAGGTCATTCCCCACCAAAATATATAATTGCCTACATTTATAATTTTATAATTTTAACTTTCAGTGAGATGTCACAGTATGGCAAGTAACCCTCTTATACCTGCTATTACTACACTGTATCTTATTCTGGTCCCATCCCCACCACGATAGAATTTATGAAGCCGTGCAAAGAATGCCTTAAGCTATAGTTTTCCCTAAGTTCTATGACCTTGTTAGTAAAATGATATTAGATGTATTGCTTTATAAGAATCAAGATTATTCTTTCTCCTTAGAAGAGTGTGTAAAGTCATTTCATCTCATAATGGGAAGATCAATTCTTGTGGCACTTTTGGTTTACGGGGCCTAAAGTAAAGTTTTGAGAGAAGGTATCACGTCAAACATGTCCTAATTTTGTGTTCCTTACAACTGTCCACTTCGTAGAGTTGCCGATAATTTAATATTTAAGTGGCCAATGTTTCACAAGCAGACAGGTCTTACATACTGGTTTGTGGGGAGTTTTTATTCTTTAAAAAATAAACTGTAATAAGTACATAAGGAATATGTATTAGAAATCATACTTTCCCTCTCCCCCTCCCATCTTTTCTTTCCTCTGATGGGAATGGCAGGAAAAGATATCCAGGGTATCAAAGACAATTTTTTAAAAACAAAACTCCACTTAAGACACTTTTGTTTTGATATCATTTGTTTAAAAAGTTACTGAAATCAGGCTTTTGCATTTTTTTGCTTGGCAAAAAAAAAAATTTAACAAAATACAGAGCGTCCAAATCAAAGGGAATTATCCTATGTAATGATCAAAACCAGTAATAGTAATAATAATAAAAAACAATAATAATACCAAAAGTATAAATGTGCGTTTACTCTGAACAATCAACTAAGAAATAAAGCAGATCTTCAAGAAAGTCAAATATTTTAGGCTAATAACTTGAAATAGATTTCAAGAGATGCAGGGGACGCGGGTTCGCGCCCCGGTCCGGGAGGATCCCACATGCCGCGGAGCGGCTGGACCCGTGAGCCATGGCCGCTGAGCCTGCGCGTCCGGAGGAGCCTGTGCTCCGCAACGGGAGAGGCCCGCGTACCGCAAAAAAAAAAAAAAAAAAAAAAATACATGTCATACCCTCATGTTTTTCACTTGGTTCACAATGAAATATGAAGGTAATAATTACAATTAGCTGTTATTAAATTGGTTCTTGCTGAGTATATTTTAAAACTCCCAACAGGTTATTAACGTGCATTTTGTACAACATATTTAAGCCATGGGTATCTAAAAATAATTTTTAAATATGCATGTATACTCTAATTTGAAACCTTCCAAGTCAGCATTTATGAAAACGTCCCTTATTTTAAAGGGAATCTTTTAAAACCGCCATCAAGCAAACCAGTCTTACCCTCTCACTGAACTGGTGGTTAGTACACAATGGGTAACTTTTCTGTCTTCGTTTTTGTCACGAAATCCTCCAACCACCTAACCAGATATTTAATTCCTAAACTTTTACTTAAAAAGAAAAAATGTCCATGCGCCTCGTAAAAACGTCAGACCTCTTTTCTGACTCGTCTCATAATTGTATCTTTTAAACCATAACTCAACTTTAATGTATACCGCTCGGCACCCGCGTGCTGGGAATGTAAGAAAATGCCGTCTATGTACCTTTAAGACCACAAGCTCGCTCACGCTGCCTGGCTTCTTGCCAAACTTGGAGGCAAAAGCAGGGGGATTTTTGCAAGATATCTTCTGACAATTGTCGCTCCGTCTTCCAGCTCTACCACCACCACCATCTCTTCTTTAAAAACTGTGTAGAGTGGGTCAAGCGCGCTCTCGGACTACCGCACCGTTCCTGGGGAAGCTGCCTTTGCCCCTCACCCGCTTCCTCTACCTCTGCCCCCCGGCGGAGGCCCTGACGGTTTGGGTTTCACAAGTTCAGCCCGGTCTGCACCAGGGTCTCTGGGCACCTTTGCGCCCCGTGGGGCCCCCCGTCCGGGTCAAAGGAAGTTCAGCCCGTACTCTCCCCGCGCAGCACCCCGTAGTCTCAAATCGCAAGGTCTGAAGTTCCCTTGAGAAGAAGGGGCCGCCCAGCCATCTCCCGCGCGGCGAGTCAACGTGCTTTGGGGCGCTTGCAAGGCTGCGCTGAGAGCGCGGTCCGCCCTGGCATTGAGAGTTCGAGTCCCAGCCCTCCCGCTAAGGAGTAGCCGGCTTCTTGACTCTCCCAAATTTCGCGGCCGTAGAGTCACCCCCGCGGCGCGAATTTAAGAAACTCACTTGTTTTGTCATGGAGTCAATGAGGCGAACGTAGAAATCCCGCTGCGTCCTCATTCCTGGGGGAGGGGCGGGGGATAGGGGAACGGAGGAGAATTAAGTGAGAGAGGATCTGCAGGAAACAAACAAACAAACAAAGAATGGGGCTCCGAGGCTGATGGAAGGCCGACTGTCCCGGAGAAGCACAGCCAGGACCCCTTTCCCCAGTTCCCGGCTGAGGGCCCTCTGGTCCAGCCCGAGAGAGTTTGGAAGGCAGCCCCGCCCCCAAGCACAGCAGCTGGGAATCGGGCGGGCGGACCCCCCCCCCCGTCCCCCCCACCCCGGGTTCTCTCCCTTCCCACGGCTG
Source organism: Lagenorhynchus albirostris (assembly GCF_949774975.1). Taxonomy (NCBI): domain Eukaryota; kingdom Metazoa; phylum Chordata; class Mammalia; order Artiodactyla; family Delphinidae; genus Lagenorhynchus; species Lagenorhynchus albirostris. The sequence goes on from NC_083114.1 coordinate 60,159,925, forward strand.
GAGGAGTCCCTCTGCGTGCTCTCCGGGAGCCACCAAGGCCCTGACCGCTCTAGCTCACTGAACGCAAGGGACCTGGGCATGAAGTCTATGCTAAGCGGAGGAACCCAGCCTTAGGACGGCGAAGAAGAAAGAAAGCGGCCCAGCGGGGCCGAGGCGCCACACCTGGGCCCAGGTACGCGCTCGCTAATGCGGCCGCCCTCGAGCCACTCAGGGCCTTCTCGGGTGAAGCCTCTTCGGGCGAAACTTAGCAGAGGCCGGTTTACCCCGAGGATGGCGGACGACTGAGCTTTGCTCCCTGCTGGCGTCCTAGGCCGCAAAGACACAAGAGACGCGGGAGGGAGGTCGGCGTGAGCTAGTGGACCGACTTCGAGGCAACTTTCCCCAAGCGGGGACCCCTGGCCTGGGAGCCGGACAGGCCCGGGAGCAGCAGAAATTGCGGCCAGCTGGGATCCCTCTGCCGCCCTCCCGACCCTTACTGCTCCAACTTTCCAAAAAGTTCCGTGGGGCGCGCACGGGCGATCCCGTTCCTAGGGCCTGGGGGCTCGAGCCCCCGCCAGCAGAGGCAGGAGCCGCGCGTGGTCGCGCGGTCGAGGGCGGGTTCGTCCCGGCGCCCTTGACTCTGGAGTGCGAAGCCGGGCTCGCCTCTCTCCATCTTTCGGGACTCAGCACGAACTTTTCTGGAGCAGAACCTCAGGAACGAGGAGCCCGCGTTCTCCCGGAACGGGAAGCGGCTTGGGGGACCCCGCGCGGGGCGTGTTACGGATGCTTTGTCCTCGCGGGGGAGCGCGCCTCCCGAGGGGCCTGGGCCTGCTCCCCGGCCGGAGGCGAGGGGCAGCGGCGCTGCGCCCACTTACTTTTTCCTTCTCCACGAACCCCGCAAAGGCTGTCCCCTCGATTTCCGCGGGCTGGCCCTGTCTGTCGTAGAGGGCCAGGACGAAGCGGAAGAAGTCGGATTTCCGCATATTGGAAGACGGCTGCTTCGGAAAGTGAGCCCGGGCCAGACCCACCCCGCTGCGGCCAAAGACGCAGAGTTAGACGGCTCAGCGGGACAACACCCGCGACCCCTTGTCACCCCTTACACACGCGCGAACCCTCAAACACCCGCCTCCTCTGCCCCCAAAACGCCCCGTGGGCCCCCTACACGCTCCCTCAGGCGCCCCGGGCCCAGCCTGCGACGGGACATGCGTGCTGTCGCCCAGCCAGTCCTCCCCGCCGAGGACCTCCGCGCCCCCCGAGCCCGACGAAGAGGTGTGAAAGTTTTGTTTGGGTTTTGCGCAAGAGACAAAACGCTGTACGCGTTTACTCCGACCTGACGCGCGCTGCGTGGGGAGGAAGAAAAGTAGTGGTGGATGAGGGGACGCGCGATCGTGGAACAAAGCCGGTCGTTTACAACTTAGGGGGAGGGATGGATGGATGGGGAACATGCCCAGCTCCTCGCTGCAGCAGCCATCCTCCGGGAAACCTCATGCGCCCCCTGCCTCCCCTGCCCAGACGCGGGTGCCCGGCCTCGGGGAGCCGTCTGTCCCCCCCCCCCAAATAAAGCATGTGGAGAAAAAGGATCTGCGGGTGGAACTCAGAGCAGTCAGGAGTGGTCGCTGTGGGAAAGGGAATTGGGGATTTTAAAAAAAGACCTGTCCTGACAAAGGTTCGCTGTTCCGCAGACATCCTCACACCCTTTCCAGAAATCCTATGAATAAGGGCTGACGGTTGAGGGCGCCCTCCCGGGGGCTGGAGCCTGGGGCGCCGGGGGCGCAGGGCGGCCACTGACAGCCCAACCTGGCCAACACAAGGGTGCGCGCACACACACGCACGCACACACACACACACACCCTTTTGTTTCTAGCCCAGTTACCCAACTCACTCTCACTACCAACCACCCCCACCTTTATGATCATCGGGGATGGGAACAGTGTTGTGGACACTTGTCCCCAGCCCGGAGAAGATGAGGGTGATGTAGTTAGTCATCTTCATTCTTCCCCTTCCGCCCTCTCTGGGCCGGAGAGAGCGTGGAGCCACCAGATCTCCCATTCCCCCAAGCCCAGCTGGTGGCCTAAAAAAAGGGGGGGGACCATTTCTCACTTGGGACCAGGAGTCCCCAGAAAGGGTACTGAGGGTGCCCAGGAAAGTTCCCCCAGGTCCATCTCCAAAAGCAGTACCTCTAGGCCATACAGCCTAGCATCCAGGAGCTGAGAGTGGCAAAGGGGCTAGAAGGGGCCATGGTCCTAGACGGTGGGGAAGACTTTTAGGAGACATCAGAATTAAAGTTAGGAGTTGCTGTTCTTCAGGTGGACCAAGAAAAAGTGAAAGCTAAAGGGAGAGAGAGGGAGAACCAGAGAGGAGAAATAAGAGATGATTCTAGGGGGACATGGAAAGAGAAAAGGGGAGAAAAAGGAGTTAAGAGAAGGAAAAAGAGGAAAGAGAAAGAAAGAGTGAAGAGGAAGGAAAGAAGGAAGAGGGAAGGAGAAGAAAGGGGGAAAGAAAGGGAGGAAGTAAGGGAGGAAAGGAAGGAGAAGGAAAGTTTTTTAAAGAGGGGGGAAAAGGAAAGAAAGAAGAAAGAAAGGAGGAAGGAAAAGAAGAATGAAGAGAGAGGAAGGAGGAAGGAAAGAAATAGAGAAGAAAAGGCAAGGAAAAGAAAGAAAGAAAGAACAGAAAAAAATAGGAAAGGAAGGAAAGAAAGAAAAGACAGGCGGCCTGAAAAGAAACAGCAATCACAGAGAAACACAGATATCCAACATCATACTGGTGAGACGCCTCTTCAGACTTAAAACAAAATGAAAACAGTCACAGACCAGGCAGGGAAAAGTGCCGGTAAAGCGCGGGCTCCTCGCAGGCAGCTCCCGGCTCTGCGGCCGCAGGCAACCAAGACAGAGCGGCCGGGGGGCGCGGAGCCCCGGAGACGAGCAGAGCCGAGCGGCAGACGCACGAGCGCGGCCCGGCCCCGGGGCGGCGGCTTCCGCTACCACCTCCGGGCTCTGCTGCTCGCCGCTTGCCTCCCCGGCCGCGGTCCCCAAGCGGTACTCACCTCTGCGCCGCCGTGTTGGCGTCCAGCACCCCGGCGCCCTACATCCACGTCCGCACCGCGTTCCTGCCGCTGCCCGGCGGCTCTTCCTTCATGCTGCTTCCACTCCATTCGATGCTTTGCTGAATCCCAAACATGAAAACAACCTTTTCTTGTGGAAAATCTCCTCCCCCTTGAAAATTTGAAAAAAAAAAAAAAAAAGGAAAGAAAAACGGCAGCCAGAGATTTTTTTTTTTGAGTCGTTGAACTCGCGCTAGAAGATCAAGGGGGGCTGGATAGCAAATTTTTAAAAAATGTAAACCTTCGCTCAAAACTGAGCGATAACCCGAAGGAAAAAAAAAAAGAAAAAAGGAAGGGAAAATCCAACAAAAAGACCAAAATTTAAAAAACAGAGATGTATGCTTGGCTGTTGGGGATTGTCTGGTTGGTTAATTTTTGGTTTGGGTGCTTTTTTTTTTCTTTTTCTTTTTGTAATGATCACAGGCCGGTGGAAGACAGGAGGGACTGGAGTTTCCTTTTGTAGAGGTACCGTTCACTTGAAGCAGGAAGAAAAAAAAAAACCCTGAGGGCAACTTAAGAAACAATAGACTCAACTCGCGCTGCCGGCTTTGCTACTTCAAGTGTCATTTTCCACTACCAGGCAAGTTTTTCCTCTCTCTCCCTTTCTTTGTTTTTTTCCTCCTTCTCTCCCAACCAAAGATGTTTCTTTGGTGCGTATAGATGAGGAGGACGCTGGTTGCCCTAGACAGATAAACCAGAGAGGGAGAGTGGGGTGGGGAAAGGGGGAGGGGGGGTAGGGAAAGACAGAGAGGAAAGGAGAGGAGAGGGAGAGAGAGAGAGAGAGAGAGAGAGAGGTGGACCCTGTTGAACGGAGATTCTGTTTTCTCCTTGCTAAAATAGAAGTGATTTGCAGGCTTTCCCTATGGAATCCAGTTTGACTCTCCCCGGAGCTAAACACAAGCACACTAACCCCAAGGGGAGGAGGCGGGGCCCGCGCGGCAAGGGCCCGCCCCTTCATTTGCATAACGCCATCCTTCCGCCTCGCCGCAGCCAATCGCGGCGCAGGAGCCTGCCGGCTCTTAGCGCAGGGTCACGCTCCCTCGTTAACATCCCTCTCCTGCTGGCGCAGGGGAGGCGGCCAAAGTTCCTCGCAAAGTGGCGCGCGAAGGATCGCTTAGTACCCGTGTCCGAGCTGGAGAGGAGCGGGGCTGAGCTGGGCAGAGCCGGGCAGGAGAAGGGAGACAGAAGGAAGGGGAGGAGGATATTCTCCTCAGGGATTTGAGCTGGGGTCTGCATCCTGGCCATTGCAGTCAGCTAAGCATCCTCGCCGAGCCCTGAGCGCGCTCGAGGCGCGCAGGCTGCGCCCTCCCAGGGTCGTGTCCTGCTCCGCTGTCCTGGGACGTCGGGCGCAAAAGTGGAGGAGATGGGAGAGGCCGGGCAGAAGAAGCAGGACGCGCATGCCAGGCGCCCACCTCTTCGCTTTGAGGAGGGGTGGTGGCTGGAAAAATGCGTGCGTGAGATCGGCGCTGGGAGCTCGCAGATGGCACTGCCTCCACGCTGGGAGGGTGGGGTGGACCCTGGGTCCCGGCAAGCAAGGCGCCGTGGATCCCCAGGGAGTGGGGGACCCGCGCCCTGCCCCTAGTCAAGCCACTGAAACACCTCTCGCTCCGCCGCTAGCCTGGAGACCGCCGGCGTTAGGCACTGTCCTCACGTGCTCACTTCTCTGGAGTATTCCGCGGGATAGGTAAACCACCATTTACCTAACGATGCTCGCACTGGAGCTGTGCCAGGCTGCGTTTTAAAATTTGGTCGGGTTCAATCCCCAGCCCCTCATCCCCGCCCCCCCAAACAGTTTTTTCCTTAGAGTAGCTACCAAAGCAAAAACAACGTCTCTGATTAGTTATCTGGTGTAGAGTTTCTCTCTTCCTCATTCTGTTAAAATGGGGGGCTTGAACAAACCTTCCCCCCAACTTCGGCCTCTGACACCTGTCAAGAAAGAGAGAGATGGGGAAGGAGGGAATGAAGGGAGGGAGAGAGGGAAGAAGGGAGGAAGGAAGGGAAGACGAAATGATCTCCTCCCTCAGACCTTTCAACTTATATGCTTGTGGCTGGCAAAGGAAATAGCTAGATGTTTCTGGGTAACGTGCCCCATCATTTTTTAGCAGGCTGTAACCTCTAATAAGCACATGGTGAACTTCTGTTTCATTGCCCTCAAAGGAACTCCCTGAATGCAGCCAAGTCTGGTAAGGGCTCCTTCGGGGAAAGTGCCAGAAATCCAGGTCCCCTTCCTGCCGGCCTTTCCTGGCCCTTTGAGTTAGGGACCTCATGGGATCGATGATGGAAAAGTACACATGCCCATGTTGAATGGAATGGAGACAGGCAGGAGTTAAACTTAGTACTGTTGGCAGAGCAGGAAAGTGGGAGCCACTTCCAGATTCGTAAACTAGTTGAAAGACTGTGTTTCAGGCCTGAGGATACATGGCCACTGTCTTCAACACTGCTTTATCTCTTGTGCACAAAGCCTGCCGAGTTTCATACCATTTAATTTGGACCATTTCATGTGCTGAGCTCTTCCCCCCGGTACCGTAATTAATGCCATTTCCTCCAAGATGCTCTCAAAGAGATCTGTTTGTTCCATCAGGATCCCCACACCACCCACCAGAGTTCCTGGCACACAGTATATGTTCAGGAGAGGTATGTTGGCGGAAACCCTGGAAGGATTATAGGTTTGTGAAGAGGGGAAAGGGGAAGCTGGACATTCTCCATCTCTACAAAATTTAAGTGCACAGTTGAATCTTGGCCTGCTGAAAATTTCCCAAAGCTCCAAGTTTAACCTCCAAGGCCCAAAGGGTCCCCAGAGCCCATCTCTTCCCCTTCCTGGACCATCCCCTGCCTTCTCTGAGGGGATCCTTCGGAGAAGGGGGACCAGAAAGCAGAGGCCACCCTCCTATCAAAGAGCCCCAGGTAGCACCGGCATGAGACCGAGACCTCCCTCTCTTTAATTGCCGGAGTCTCCATTTCACTCTCCAGTAAACAGTGTTAAGACTCCCAGGTTGAGTCTGGCGAGGTACACACCCCAGTGATGGGGAACACACAATGGGGCATCAGATCACTGCCAAAGGTGACAGAGAAAGGAGAGACACAGCCACTCTGATGACCAGGATCAGTGAGAGTAACACAACAGATGGATTTCTAGGGGGTCAGGCAAATCTAGAAGCACTCTGCAAATGATGCGTTTGTGGAGGGGCCTGAAGCTGCATGATCCAAAAGAGAAACTGGCCCAGACAAAGAAGCCTTCAGCCGCCCAATTCCTGCCCCAGAGCCAGTAATCTCCAGGAACTAAATAGGAGGAAGGCAACCTGCACATCCACCAGGCCATGGGAGGAAAAGCAAAAGGGGGCAGGTATCTTTTGCTACGACCAAGTCCATTTGGCCATGCAGAGGCAGCAGGTACCTCACCTGGGATGCTGAGTGTACTTTATTTTAACCAAGCAGAGTGTATTCGTAGTTTTTCTTCTGGGCATCCTTGTGCTTTCAACCTTGCTCTCTTACCCAGTAAGAAATGTTTAAGTAGGAAGGAAGCTAAAGAGAAGGTGGAAAAGAGACGAAGAGGGTGATAGAAAACTGGGGACAACACCCAGGCCAGCAGAATGGTACCTTTTTGTGGATTTCCTCTGGTGAATCATGAAGTAGCACTGGCAGTTTTAAACTTTGAAAAATCCCTTAAAAGCTTTTCAGTCTTCCCTCATGTAAGGTTTGCACCACCTGCAGCGAGCAAAACGTGTGTGTACAGGGGTGACTGTAAAGTACGTACCGAGACTGTCTTCATCCTCTTTACGTTATAGTCACATCCTCTGTGGACAGACAAACTTGTATGCATAGCATTGCCCAGGCTTTATAGCAGGGGTGATATGACTTTAGGGTAACTTATAACGGTAATCAGTTATAAGGTAAACCCTGCTTATCAGCGTAATCAAATGGGGAAAGGAGGAATTTTGTTAGAAATGCAGATTTCCAGGCCTTGTCCAGACCTGCAGAATTAGGGAGGAAGAAAGTGAGGGGTAAAGGGCATGTACATGAGGAACACATACAGCAGAGTGAGTCTATATGTGGCAGGAGCAATTGGAAGGGCTTGATATTCCCCTGGAGTGAAGACTCCCTCGGGGCTTCTCAGAGTTTCCTCCGCCCGGCGGTGGGCGCGGTACAGCGTCCACCCGCTTCCTCTCCGTTGCTCCAGACAGCAGACAAGGCTGCCCAGACCTCAGGGTCTCCCCGCGCTGGGGGCAACTCAGGCCCTGTGCGCAAGCCCTTCTCCCCACCCCGACCTTGCAAACCCTCTCACTCGCGGCCATCCCAAGCCTCTTACGTCACAAAGAGATCAATTCCGTTTCCTGGAGAGCATCAGTCGCCGCGGTAACTTCCGGGGAGTGCAAACGGAAACACCCCCGCTCCCCAAAAGAGCGGAGACAAGATGAACACCGCCCAGCTAAGACTAGGGGGACGTCCCAGGGAAAGAGGGAATCTTCTCCGCGAGTCCGCCCCCAGGAGGCCAGACTTGGGACCTGTCATTTAGAAAATTCCCTCGTTTCGGTCCCCCTTAGGGAGACACGCTCCCAGAAGGGCCGCCTGTCGGGGAAAGGCCCCCTGCCTTTTGCCGCTAGCCAGAGACCAGGGTGAAGCCGGAGGAAAGATGCCTCCTCCAAAGCTGGGAAGAAGGGAAAAGGGAAAGACGGGGCGATGAAGGCCAAAGTCTCCGAAGGCGGCCCTGCTGGAGTCACGGGCAGGGTTGGACAGAGGCCAAGGCACTGCCCCGGAGAGGAGAGGGATAGGTGGGTGCAGGGTGGTGGCCCGGGGCCCTGGGAAAGAGAGGACCTGAGCGGGACGCAGCTCCGCAGCGGCCCCTGATCAGCACCCAGACGCCGGCGGGGGTGGTCAAACAACGGGTCCCGGTCGCCCGCGGCAAAACCCTGCCCCTGCCCTCCTAACGCCTCTACGCGCAGCCCTGGCCACGGTTCCACCGGAAATCGTCTGTCCTCCCTCCTTGCTGTCAGTCCTCTCCGGCAAGCGGCAAAGGGAAGGGGGCATTTCCCTGGACCATGAACCCTGATTCCGACCCCCAGCGCTGCAGAGAAGCCCCGGTTTGCGCCCAGTCCGGCTGATACTTCCAGACCCTGGGAGCGTGCCTCTTCCCACAGCACGGACAGGGAAACTGAGGCCTAGAGAGGGACAGAGTCACCCACAGAGAGCTAGGAGGTAGAGGTCAGGCAAATAACACCGCTGGGGCTCTGGTTTTGGAGCGCTTAGTCTGCTGGGACGAGGGCTTGAGGCCAGGGGTTCTAACGAACCTTTCCCGGATAGAACCTGCAGACTCTCGGGTTTCCTCTGGGGTGGTCCCCAGATAAGAATAGATCCCATTTGTTGAAGGTTTTATGGGCATAAACTCACTGAAGCCCCACAACAGACAAACGAGGCAGGTAAGATCACCCCTATTTTACAGGTGAGAAAACTGACGCTCTGTGATTAAAATGAAGCTTGCCCACAGCTGCATTGCTAGTAAACTCGCCCACAGCTGCATTGCTAGTAAACTCGCCGAGCCGAAATTTCTCCAGAGCCTATATATGCTCTGAACCTTGGGTCCAAACCACTCACCCAGCTTCGGTGCTCATCTCCCGCATTCGCCTTGGTGCTTGACCCCATGGCTCGAAGATCCCTTTAGCTCTCGGGCCTGTAGCTATCCTGGATGACAAAGGAGCGTGGGCGCAAGCTGTCCCCCCGAAGGCAGGCAGCAGAGGGTAAACAGGAGGGTAAACGGTTCTGAAAAGCCGTAATACGCGGACTGCGTGCGCATCCCAGCGGTCGGATACAGATGCCCGCGTCTCTCCGGGCCGCCGGCGGCAGGGCGCGCTAGGGTCGTACCAGCTGCAGCCCTGGCTCTGCCACATTTGTTATGTGACCTCCAGTCAGCCGCTTCTCCCCAGCCCTAGCTGAAGTTTTAGAGCTCCAGGCGGACGCAAAGTCGCCTAATTGAAATAGACTAAATAAAAGACTGCGGGGGTGCCTGGGACGCCCATCAGAGGGCAAAAATCTGGACACCTGCGGATGTCCACCGCATGGACATCCATGTGATGGACACCACACACATGGTCTTGGAATGACCATAGCTAAAAGCTGAAGTTAACTCTGTGCAGAGACAACACAGTTTCTGGCACTGCCAGAAATGTCCCAGTCCAAGGCTGCCCCAGGGCGCGACCTTACCCCTCCCCTGACCCTTCCACACAGTCCTCCAGCCGGTGGGATTGGAGTCTGATCAGGCTGCTTGATTCTGGAGTCTGAATGGCCCTCGCTCCCCGCACGGAAGGAGACTCCAGGCTGGGAGAACAGGGCTGCCGGGCTGTTTGGAAATTAGCATCCCTTCAGTAGTGCAGATCTGAAAGAAGGAAACTGAGGCCTCCGAGGATTTGGAGCGGAAGGGAAGGAGGAGAAGGCGTGTTTGCTTAGAGGAAAGTAGGAGGAGGAGTTTAGCAGACAAGTTCGAGATGTCCCAGTCACAAAAAGTTCTCGAGTGTGTTTTCTTTAAGGTACAATTCACTGGGTGTTTACGCACCACTCCGCGCTTGGAGGTCTTTGCTGGATGTGTGTGATGTGAGTGTGCAAATATGTTTGTACAAACGAAGAGTGGTTGCATACCGTGGGTCTGTGGAATACGAGTCTGTGGCAGTGAGTGACATCGCGCACTTGGGTGCATGTGTGCGCGTGTGCTTGAGGAGGATTGTTGCACACAAAAGTGAGTACACGAGTGCATGTGTATAGTGTGTGCATGTGTCACGTGTAGACATTCCTCCTTTATGTGAGCGGGTGTGCATGTAATATGTGTGCAGAAACATGGTGCTCGTGTCTGAGCCTGGGCTCATATGTGATTCGTGTGTCCATATGTACATGTGAAATCCAGCGAAGTAGTCCTCCAAAGATCTCAGGACCAGTCAGAGGAACGGTGCAGGCAGGCTGCAGACTGAGCGCCCCACGGCAGGCGTGGAAACTGTGGCTCCTTTGGCCTGCAGGTAGCAGGAGGTCGCCCACGGGGCGCAGGAGCCGCCCAGAGGCTACAGGTTAGCGCCCAGCTCGGCTCCAGGCGGGCGAGGCAGGTTCCGCCGGGGTCCGCAAATTATGCGGAATGCGCGCGCACTGATCCCTGGTGGACAGTTCCGCGCTTGCAATTGTTCCTCGCGCACAGTTTCTGATTATTGATGCAGTGTGTCCTAGAAGAGACTGCTTCGGGTTATCTGCGTATTTATTATCTTTATCACCGTCATTATTTGGTGGCTGTATGAAGATGGTGCCAAGCCCACCAAGACCGCCGTGCCCCGCCTCCTCGAGGCTGCCCTGGGCGCGCAGTGACCCGCGGGTGCCCGAATCTTCCCTTTACGTGGAGCCACAGCGCCACCTCGCGACCACCCAGCCTACCTCCCTCCCGTCACTGCCGCCCAAGGCAGAGCCTTGCCTGGTCCAGACCACCCAAGTTCCCACCACTGGCTTTCCATTCGCTTTTCATTCCTCTTGCCCTCACTAGAATGTTCCACTTCGCCGGAGCCTAGAGATTCCTCCAAACACACCTTTGCCGCCGCACCTTTGTACAGGGGCGGAACGCCTACACCCTTCTCCACCTGGAGAAGCTCCTCTCCTCTTGCAATCACCGGCTCAAGCTCACCTCTTCCGCGAAAACTTTCCAAACCCCTACTATAGGCAGTCACTCTGTGCCTTGCAAATTTATTCAGCTCTATATCCACAGGCCTTAAGACAGGACCAGGCACAGAGTGGGCATTCACATATTTATGAATAAAGGAACCACTGCCAATTTAAATTCTTTCCTCTTCAGGACAGCTGGATTAGAAAAACACTGCAATTATCAGATACCTTGCTTGAAATGTTACCACGATGATTTATCCCAAAATAGGATTCCGCTGTTAACTAGATAGGTGACTTTGTTGAAGTCATTTCATCCTCAATTTCCTTGTTTGTAAAAGTAAGTTTGCTGTGAGGAATAAGTGAGGGGAAAATGTAAAGTATTTGGTACAGGCCCTGGTACTGTAGTCCATATTCAATAAAAGTTTGCTATTTATATAATTAGTAATGATAGTTTAGAAAACTAAGGCAAAAAACACAAAATCGACTTACCCCAGTTCACAGAGAATTCATGGTGCCAGAAAGGTCCCAGTCCAAGGCTGCCCCAGGGCGCGACCTTACCCCTCCCCTGACCCTTCCACACAGTCCTCCAGCCGGTGGGATTGGAGTCTGATCAGGCTGCTTGATTCTGGAGTCTGAATGGCCCTCGCTCCCCGCACGGAAGGAGACTCCAGGCTGGGAGAACCAATGTTAAAAATGCAGTGAATGGACACAGGCACATTGCTGCTCTCATGCATTTGCACTGGAGGTCCTCCCTGCCTGGAAAGAACATCCCCCAGACATCCTCTTGAAAAATTCAGGTCCTTCAGTCTTTTCTCAAAAGTCACCTTCTCAACGAGGCCCACACTGACCACAACAGACATCTTCCCTCTCCCCACACACTTGTACTCTGAATCACCTTCTTTAAAGCATTTAGCAACTTCTAATATAAACACTTCCCTCATTTACTATGCTTATAGTATACAGTCTGCCCCTTACCAGTAGAACATATGCTCCACGAAGACAGCAATGGTTGCTTGTTTGTAGTTCACTGAGGTTTCCTAGATGCATAAATACCGTGTAATATATCTGACACACAACAAATATCAGTTGAATGAAGGATCAGTGTAGAGCAGCCCCCATTTTAGAGACAATATCTTTATTAATGTAACCTTAGGCCAAGTGCTGTTGTGTGGCAGCTACAGCACGACAGCCACTCACGTTGACATCAGGGCCACCTGTACGTGATGTGCCGCCTTTCCCTCCCTCCACTCACCTCCCCACTCCCACACCAACTCTCCCTCACGTTACAGCACACAATATATATTTCTCTCTTCAGAAAAGATGAGCCTAGGCTTATGGGTCCTATTTTCTAACCAACTGTGAGTCTAAATTAGACTGTATAAATCCATGAGTTTGCACTAGAGCCAGCACTCAGATTACTAGAGCTAAGGGCAGAAAGAGGTGGCAGGTTGCAGAGAAGATAAAAAAATTACAGTGAATGAGGGGCTTCCCTGGTGGTGCAGTGGTTAAGAATCTGCCTGCCAATGCAGGGGACACAGGTTTGAGACCTGGTCCGGGAAGATCCCAGAGGCTGCTGAGCAACTTAACCCGTGCACCACAACTACTGAGCCTGCGCTCTAGAGCCTGTGAGCCACAACTACTGAGCCCGCGTGCCACAACTACTGAAGCCCGCGTGCCTGGAGCCCATGCTCTGCAACAAGAGAAGCCACCGCAGTGAGAAGCCCGCGCACCGCAACGAAGAGTAGCCCCCGCTCGCTGCAACTAGAGAAAGCCCACGCCCAGCAACAAAGACCCAATGCAGCCTAAATAAATAAATAAGTTTTTTAAAAAAATACAGTGAATGAGATAAACACCAGATTGGATAAAATATAGGAAGAATTAATGAACTCATTAATTAGACATTTTTAGATATGAAACGATCTAATTTTATATGTTAATTATGTATAATATATAAATATATGTTAAACATAAATTAGAATTTATAAGTTAGAATAAACTATCCAGCATGAAACATGGAGTAGAAACAAATTTAAAAGAGAGTAAGACACAAGGAGGGTACAGATCTAACGTGCATGTGATCAAGTCCTAGAAGGAGAGAATGAGGCAGAAGAAATGTTTGAAGAGAAAATGGCTGAGAATTTTCCAGAACTGAAGAAACACATTCATCTATGGATCAAAGAGATCCAAGGAATCCCATGCAAATAAATTTAAATAAATCTACTAGGAAAGTAGACCCTGAAAGCTATCACAAGGTGAAAAAAAAATTGTAACTGTATGAGGTGATGGACTAAACATTATGGTAATCATTTTGCATCATATACGAATGTCAAGTCATTATGCTGTACGTCAATTAGATCTCAATTAAACTGGAAGGAATAAAACAAAAATCTGCAATTAGATGCATGATAGTAAAATGGCAAAAAACAAAGGTAAAGAGAAAAATCCTGAGAGTAAAAAAGACAATTACCTTTAAAGCCACGGCAGTTAGACTGACCTCTAAACAATAGTCAACTATCTTTCAATAGTAACGATGGAAGGCATTTTTCTGTTTTTCTCTGCCTGACTTATTTCACTAAGCATAATACTCCCTAGGTCCATCCACATTGTTGCAAATGGCAGAATTTCACTGTTTTTATGACTGAGTAATATTCCATTGTACTGATGTATATACATACCACATCTTCTCTATCCATTCATCTGTTGATGGACACTTAGGCTGCTTCCATATCTTGACTATTGTAAATAATGCTGGTATGAACATTGGAGTGCATGTATCTTTTCGAATTAGTGTTTTCGTTTGCTTTGGATATACACCCAGCAGTGGAATTGCTGGGTCACATGGTAGTTCTATTTTGAGTTTTTTGAGGAACCTCCATACTGTTTTCCATAGTGGCTGCACCAATTTAGAATCCCACCAACAGTGCAAGAGGATTCCCTTTTCTCCACATCCTCGCCAACATGTGGAATCTAAAAAATAAAACAAGTCAATGTATATAACAAAATAGAAGCAGAATCACAGATATAGAGAACTAGTGGTTACCAGTGGGGAGAGGGAAGAAGGGAGGGGAAAGGTAGGGGTATAGGATTAAGACAAACTACCATATATAAAATAAATAAACAACAAGGATATATTTTACACCACAGGGGAATATAGCCATTACTTTTTAATAACTTTAAATGGCGTATAATCTATAAAAATACTGAATCACTATGTGGTTGGTGGGCTGCACCCAGCAGGCCTGCAAGGCCTATACTTGCCCAGCTCTGACACCGAAAAGAGCCAGGAGATAGCAACAGAGACATCAAAGATTTATTGGATAGAGGATCCTACTCTTGCAAGGCAAAAAGGTCCTGAAGCAACAGCGCACCACTTCAGGGCAAACGGCAGGTAGGACATGGGAGCCATCTTCGCTACTCAGGGGAAGAGGAGGCCACTGTTTATATGGGGAAGTGACGACAGGTTGGTTCATTGGTTACCAAAGTAACCAGCAGTTGCATTACATCCCTCATAGCCCCTCAGATTAATAATCCGAGGGCAGATGTTTCACTTTAATAAACAAGCAGGTGGAACCATTCTGGCCAGCTTAAGGACCGTAAAAACTTATGGAAAAAACTGAAAGCCCTTCTTGGGCAACCAAATATTTGGGAAATACAAATCAACACTACAAAGAAGTATCGGGGGACTTCCCTGGTGGCGCAGTAGTTAAAAATCAGCCTGCCAAAGCAGGGGACCCAGGTTCCTTCCCTGATCCAGGAAGACCCCACATGCCACGGAGCAACTAAGCCCATGTGCCACAACTAATGAGCCTGCGCTCTAGAGTCTGCAAGCCACAACTACTGAGCCCACGTGCCACAACTACTGAAGCCTGCAGTCCTAGAGCCCGTGCTCCGAACAAGAGAAGCCACCACAATGAGAAGCCCACGCACCGCAATGAACAGTAATCCCCGCTCGCTGCAAGTAGAGAAAGACCGCACGCAGCAATGAAGACCCAATGCAATGAAAAATAAAATAGATAAATAAATAAATTATATATTAAAAGAAGAAGTATCAGCTCACAACAGTCAGAATGGCCATCATCACCAAGTCTACAAACAAGAAATGCTGGAGAGTGCGTGGCGAAAAGAGAACCCTGCTACACTGATGGTGGGACTGTAAATTGCTAACAGCGCCACTCTGGAAAACAGAATGGAGTTTCCTTAAAAATCTAAAAAATGGAGCTACAGAGGATACTGCGATTCCACTGGTCGGCATATATCTTGGGAAAACCAAACATCCACAAGACAGAAGCACCCCAAAGTCTAGTGCAGCCCTGTTGACAAGAGCCTAGACATGGAGGCAACCTAAATGCCTTTGAAAGGAAGAATGGATAAAGAAGATGTGCTACATATGTACAATGGAATATTACTCAGCCACGAAATCAATGAAATAAGGCCAGTTGCAGCAACTCGGGTGGACTTAGATACAATCATTCTAAGTGACGTAAGTCATACAGAAAAAGAGACTTATCATAAGATAATCACTTAGAGATGGAATCTAAAAATGGATACATATGAACTAACTTACAAAACAGAAACAGAGTCACAGATATAGAAAACAAAATTATGGCTGCCAAAGGGGAAAGGTGGGAGGCGGGGGGAGGCATAAAACAGGAGGTTGAAATTAGCATGCAAACCCTTCCATAGACAGAAGCGATCATTGATAAGGAGTGACTGTATAGCACACAGAACTCGACTCAACACACTGTAGTCACAGGAAAACAATATACAAGACTGGTAAGAATCTGAAAAAGAGTATACTGATGTCTCTCTGTAAGTGAATCAAGTGGATGTACAGCAGAAAGAAACACAGCATTGACATTCAGCTACACCCCATTATAAACATAAAGATAAATTACAAAATAAAAAATAAATAAATAAGAGAGAGAGAGAGAAATTCTTACGTAATTCGTTCAGGGGGGGGTGACCCACCTGGAGTCACATCATCTAGACCCACAGCTGGCTAGGGTCCTAAGGCTGGACACACGTGGGGCTGAGTGGCTTGGAGAGGATTTGCCAGCAAATGCAGTCCGATTGGAGTTGTACTTCCCCGTCCCCACTCCATGGGTTGCAAATCTCCAGGAGCAGGGGAGCCAACTTACAGCTAAAACATGCCTGGGACACCCAGAAGATGGTGGACCGTTTGGTCGGGAAGACTTTGGAAAAGTCACCTGATCGCCACATCTCCTGGTGGTCGGGTTCCCCCCTCCAGCCTCTTTCCTAACAGTCTCCCCACTTGGGGAGGAAGCACCCTGAACAGCTGGTTTTGCAGGCTGGGAATTTGTCCAGGGAATGAAGGGGATGGAGGGTGGGACGGAATGAGACACAAACCCTAGGTGTTTAGACATGCACATGTCACTCTAATTTCTATTCAGGAAGTGGAATTTCCCGAAGAATCAGGTTGCCCCAGTAACCAGAAAGGGGCTTGAAGCAATCCTGCCTCTTTGGCTGGTTCCCAAAACAACAAGTTGAAAACTGGTGCTCAGAGGCACTGCAATTCACAAAGCCTGCAGGGCTGTAAATGACACCTATCACAAAAAAAGTGTCTTAGAGTAAGTAAAGGAAAAGGACTTGAAAACAAGGCAGAGTTGCAGCAGCCAGTTTTAAAGAGGTAGATTGGACTTCGCATTAAAGCACATGAAAAGCTACTCAATATGGTCAGTGATTGGGTTGGCCAAAAAGGGCATACGGCTTTTTCCTTAACATATTAGGGAAAAAGCCATACACCCTTTTTTGGCCAACCAAACATGTATGAAATGCAAATCAACTACAAAGAGGTATCACTTCGCACCAGTCAGATTGGTCGTCCTCACTTGTCTAAAAACAAGAAATGCGGGAGAGGGTGTGGAGAAAGGGAAGCCTGCTAGGCTGATGAGGGGAATGTATATTGCTAACAGCCACTGTGGAGAAGTGTACGGTGTTTCCTAAAAAATCTTAAAAACAGAGCTACAGAGCATACAGCACCTCCATTCATGGGCGTATACCTTGGGAAAATCATAAATAGACAGGACACAGGCACCCCAACGTTTAGTGCAGCCCGTTGCCAAGCATTTCAACCTGGAAGCAACCTACATGCCCTTGGAAGGAAAGAATGGATAAAAAAGATGTGGTATCTGGGTAAAATGGAATATTACTCAGCCGTGAAATGAGTGAAATAATGGCAGTTGCAGCAACTCGGATGGACCTAGATATGATCCTACTAACATAAGTCAGACAGAAAAAGAGACTTATCATATGATATCACTTATAGGTAGAATCTAAAAATGGATACAAATAAACTAAATTACAAAACAGAAACAGAGTCACAGATATAGAAAACAAAATTATGGGTGCCAAGGGGGAGGGTGGGAGTGGGGAGGAATAACCCAGGAGGTTGAAATTAGCACGCATACCGTTCCATAGACAAAAGCAGTGCTTGTTAAGGACTTACTGAACAGCACACAGACCTCAACTCAACACACTGTAATCATGAGAATATACAAGACTGCTAAGAATCTGAAAAAGAATATATAAATGTCTCTCTGTAAGTGAAATAAGTTGATGTATACCAGAAAGAAATACAGCGTTGCAAATCAGGTATACTCCAGTATAAAAATAAAGATAAATTGCAAAAAGAGAGAGAAAGAGAGAGATACTAAATTCGTTCAGGGAGCTGACCCAACCTGGTGTCACATCATCTAGACCCAAAGCTGGATAGGTACCTAAGGGTGGACACTCATGCGGATGACCAAGCTAGTGAGGATGTGCAAACAAATGCAGCGCCATTGGAGTTGTACTGCCTTGTCGCCACACCAGGGTTCCCAAATCTCCAGGTGCAGAGGAGCCAACCTAGCAAAAACATGCCTGGGACATCAAGAGTATGGTGGACCGTCTGGGCAGAAGAGTTTGGAAAAGTCACCCCATCTCCACATCTCCTGGTTGTGGGGTTCCCCCTCCAGCCTCTTTCCTTAGAGCCTCCCCACCTAGAGAAGAGAGCACCCTCAAAAGCTGGTTTTGCACGGCTTGGAATTTGTCCGGGACATGAATGGAAAAGGGGAGAAGGAATGAGACACAAGCCCAAGGGTGTTTGGACAGGCACATGCCACTCTTATTTCCAATCAGGAAGATTTCCCTAAGGCTCAGGTTGCCCCAGTAACCACAATGGGGCTTGAAGCAATCCTGCAATTTTGAGGCCATATCCCTAAACAAGTTGAAAACCCGTGCTGAGGGGCACTGCAATTCACAAAGCCTGCAGGTTTGTAAATGAAACCTATCATCAAAAAATGTCTTGGGGTAAGTAATCGAAAAGGACTTGAAAGCAAGGCAGAATTGCAGGAACGGGCTTTCAAGAGGTAGATGGACTCGCCGTTAAAGCACATGAAAACTGCTCAACATCGCAAACAAACGACTCGGCTGGCCAAAAAAGGCAAATGAATTTTTCTTTGATATGTTGAAGAAAAACTGTATGCCCTTTTTGGCCAACCAATTAGGCAGGAAATGCAAATCAACACTACAAAGAGGTATCACTTTGCACCAGTCAGAATGGCCCTCCTCAGAAAGTCTAAAAGCCAGAAGTGCAGGAGAGGCGTGGAGAAAAGGGAACCATGCTGCGCCGACGGTGGGAATGTAAATTGTTAAAAGCCACTCTGGAGAAGTATGGATTTTCCTTAAAAAATCTAAAAAAAATAGAGCTACAGAGCATACGGCACTACCAACCCTGGGCATATATCTTGGGAAAGTCATAAATCGACAGGAAACAGGCACCCCAACGTTTAGTGCAGCCCTATGTGCAAGAGCTTCGACTTGGAAGCAACCTAAATGTCCTTGGAAGGAAAAAATGGATAAAAAAGATGTGGTACTTATGTACAATGGAATATTACTCAGCCATGAAATGAAGGAAATAAGGTCAGTTGCAGCAAATTGCATGGACGTATGTACAATCATACTAAGTGACATAAGTCAGACAGAGAAGGAGACTTAGCATATGATATCACTTACAGGGGACATCTAAAAATATTAGTTTCATCTGAAAATGTTGTACACCCCTGAGCTGTTCCTTCTCAGGCCTAAAAAGAGCTCCTATCCCAGGACGCCTAAATTAAAGAATCCTAATACTGACAGGACCAGGCCTATGTTGTGGACAAGAGAGCTTGTTTTCCTGAGTTCAAAGACAGGACAGAGGGATATGGCTGAGATATGGGGTGAATCTGGAGCCCATGGGGATGCACTGTCCAAGCTCCAAGATAGGAATGGGGCCTCTGGGGTCCCAGGCCACCCACCACGCCCTCCCGAGCAGCATCTTGGCAACATTCCCTGTCAGTGATGAGGCAGCCCTAGCACTTGTCCAATGCTTGGCCCAGCACTTGGCCCTAGCACTTGGCCCCAATGCTGTGTCCTATGTGGGTCCCATGCTCTTGGGACCACACCCACACTCTGCAGGTCCACGCTGCAGGGTCCTTCGTGCCTCAGGAGTAGAGACCACACAGCAAGCAGCTCGCTCCCCAACCAGCAGGAGGAGGGGAGGAGAGCAGGGGCACCAGGGGAATCTCGCTCGGACAACACCACCCCAGGGGTGCCAGTGGGGCCAGTGATGATGCAGATGAGGCCCAGGCCAAGAGGGGGAACCAGAGGGCCCAAAGGCAGCTGGCCAGGTCCTGGCTCACCTGCACGCCGGACCCCTTTGTCCCTCACACACCCCCTTCCTCATACACCCTCTCCTTAAATGCAGGTGCTTCAGATGCAAACAGGCAGAGCTTCAGACTGAAAGTCAGTCTTCCAAAGTGACCGTCCGCAAACACTGCAGGATCCCACTCCAGTGGGTGCCCTGCAGTCGACAGCTCAGGGACTGAAGTGGATGTCGGGGCCAGGGGCAGTGGGAGGGAACGGGGACTGAGACTTGCATGGTTGTGGAATTTCGGTTTTGCAAGATGACAAGTTCTAGGAATGGTGGTGACGGCTCCACGAGAAAGTGAATAGATCTGACGCCTCAGAAACGTGCCCTTAACATGGTGACGATGGTAAAGGGATGTGACGTGTGTTTTATTTCACTTCAAATAAATTCCTGAAATAATGTCTTGTTAATTGAGATTCCATTTCCACTCCCCTTCATCACAATTGTCAGAGGCCCAAACATAGTCCCCTACCTTAGGGGCCATCATGGTACCCTCACGTGGCACGTGGGAGACCATTCTTAGGAGGCGTAGTCTGTGCTCATCTGACCTCTGTCCAGGGGGACCCAGGCAGTGGTGACCCCCATAGATTAGATATATGATATGCTATGATGTTAATATGATACCACCAAGCGTTGTCACTCACCAGAACACAGAGCAGCAACCCACTCAAACATGCCTGACCTCATATGAATGTGACAAGATTAAGAGAAGAAAAGGAACCACAGGTTAATCAGGGCAACACCCTCAATGCAGAGGTTGGAAATCTCAGAGGGGACAGGACACACTTCAGACAAGAGCACATATGGGATCTCCCCGTACATGTGATCCTGACCCATGCAGATGTGGTGAGACCCACACCCTGTACCTGGGGTCGCACATCCACACTCACCATGGTGACCCCACCTCCCCAGACCCTGCCCCTAAAGTCACACGTTCTCTCTCAACAGGTCACCCCTCCTACTCAGACCCCTCCACCTGGGTCACATGTCCACAGTCCCAGGGTGACCTCACCTCCCCAGACCCTGCATCTGGGGGTCACACCTCCCCTTGGTCAGGCCACCATGGCTCTGCTGGTGGCTCCCCTACTGTGGAAACAGGCTGTGTTCCTGGGACCTCCTGGGATGGGAAAAAGTGGCAGGTGGGTCTCCTCTGCCCACGCTTGTCCCAGAGAAGTCCTCCTCTTTTCCCTTTGGTTCTGTTGATTTTACCTGTGTTTAAAGCTTTCATGCTAGAGGTGAACACACTGCTTGGTTCCGGCAGGCTCGGTCCTTTCTTGTCTCACTTACTTGTTGAGAAAACTCACAGGAGAGCAGGGCTGAAAGCCGAGGGGCAGCTCTGGACGCTGCTGAGTAGGGACGGGAGACTGGAAGGAGAGCTCAGCAGCAGCCTCAGCTGTTGCCCATCAGCCTTTTGCCCGATCTGCGTGCCCTGCAATCAATTCACCAACTAAACCTGCCTCCCTCTGCACCATGCACGTGCTGGTGAACTGGAATTATTGCCAGGTAGCCCTCCTGCGGATTCTCCACGAGCCCCAGGGAAGGTGAACCTTGCAGGGATTAAGACTGAGGCCCCGACCATAGCACTGACCCTTGGGAGGACCAGGTAACCACACTCAGAGGAGTGGCTGTTATGTAGACAAGCCCACCTCAGCTCCAGACCCCAGACATCTAAGCACTGACCTTCAGATGCAGGCACGGAGCTTCCCAGTACTGAGGCCAGGCCGGGTCTCTACCCAGGTCCCCATAGTCCTAGCGTACACAGAACATGGTCAGGTCTAAATCTTCTTATTATAGACAACACATGGTCAGCTCTAAACATAAGCAGTAGACAGGACAGGCAGAGGTCTAAATCTACCGTGTAGACAGAACTTGATCATGTTTAAACTAGTTTAGGGCTGATCTCATAGGAGGTAGAGATCACACACATGGGTCTCTCATCTTTGGACACCCACATCAGGAAACTGAACAAAATCTTTGTCATTAAACATTTCAACAGGCAAAACAGAAATGTTACCAATTTCTCTGGCCACCTGATGGTCCAGATCCACGGGTGAGCCACAAACTTCTTAGAGTGCAGCCCAGCCTGCTGCCAGGACAGACAAGAAGGGGCCTGATTCCAGCCTCCCAGGCTTCCAGAAGGAGGCGGCCGCACTGGAAGCCCAGGCAGGACAGTCCCGCATGGTCCAGGCCGGGAGATCCGGTCTGTCCATTCCGCTGGCCGATTCCGGGCGGGGAGCTCAGGGCCGCTGAGAGCCCTGCAGTCAGGTCCTGCTTCCCTGCAGCGTGTGCGTGCGTGCGTGTGTGTGTGTGTGTGTGTGTGTGTGTGTGTAGAGGGGACGGTGGCTGATGGCTCCCATGGCTCCGGTCCCAGGCACCAGGCTGTCTTCGAGGGGAGGCACAGGGAGAGGTAGGGGCACAGAAGCCGTTGGAGAGGAGAACCCACCGTGGAACTCCTTGCACACTGGCTCGCCCCACCCGGGGACCCGCCTGCCCATAATGGGCCGCATGTCACCCCCCCAGCCCCCACCACCGAGGGCAGGGAGCCTGCTCTTTCAAAAGCACAGGGTCTCACATGAAGGAGACCCAGTGGGGGCGGTCACCCCCCTCCTGATGCTGAGTTTGGGAGAATGCACCCCCTTGACTGGGCGATGGGACCCTGTGAGGAAAGAGGTGGCGGCCCCAACCAACTCGGGGCCCGGCTGAGAGATGGGAACACGGGAGCCAAGTGCAGGGCCTGAAGGCCAGGCCAACAGGAGGGGCACCCCAGGCCCTGGCCGGGCTCTCCCATTGTGACATTGTAGCTTTAGGGGACCTGGGGCAGGTGACTGAATGTGATGGGGGTCTAAACTGGACCCTGAATGGGGCTTAAAGAAGGTGTGAAGGATGTTACTGAGACAGTGACAGTCATTGGAAGACAGACTCTGTGTCAGGACATCCTGCTCCATCCATTTAAATCGCTGAGATCTGTGACCTTTACGTGGCTACGCAGGATTGTTAGAGCAGGTGCGTGCGGATATATCTGGGGCACAATTCAGTCTGCAACCAACCTGCAAGGGGTTCCAGCAAACACACAGTGTGCGCACAGGAAGCACAGCACACACACAAACACATGCAGGTGCACAGCACAAATATATTCACACGCTAGCATATGAACACACACGCACGCATACGCCCGTACACACTAACGTGTGCCAGTGCAAGAACCTGTGCACTTGCACAGCACATGTATGCAGACAGACACGTGCACACGCACAGCACACGCACAGGGAATAAAGTGAATACCGCAAAGCATTAGTTCCCGAACACAAGTGAAGCTGACATGTATTCTTCCCTTTTTCTCAGCTTTGATGTTTTTCACAATAAAAAGTTTAAGAAAAAGTTAATGGTAAATGACCTTTGATTCATAGGACTTTCTGACATTATTCCACAAATATTATGACATGAGAAATGAATGTAGATATTACATGTGTCCACTAACGGATGAATGGAGAAGCAAAATACGGTCCATCAATAAAAGGGAATGTTATTCAGCCTAAAAAGGAAAGCAATTCTGACACAGGCTGCAGCAGGGATGAACCTTCAGGGCGTTATGCTCAGTGATGTAAGCTAGACACAAAGAAACAAACAGTGCTTGATACACTCATACAAGGCCCCTAGAGCCCTCGGAAACATAGAGACAGAAAGTAGGATGGTGGGTGCCAGGGGCTGAGGAAGGGAGAATGGGGAGTGAGTGTTTAATGGGGACTGTTTCAATTTTGCAAGATGAAAAAGTTCTGGAGGACGATGGCGGTCAGGTTTGTACAACAGTGGGAATTACTTCATGACCCTGAAATGTGCACTTAAACATGGTTAAGATAGTAAATTTTATGTTATGTGTATTTGACCACAACTTTTAAAACTTTTTAAAAAACAACAGGAAGTAGTCCATGAATACCACAAGATGCACAACTTCACTAACAACCGAGGGATTAAAACCATAAGAAAACTACTGTGCACACACCTACCGGAATAGCAGACATGAAGACACAGTATCAAATATAAGCAGGACGTGGAGCAATGGAAAGCCTGGTGTGCAGCAGGGGGGTGCAACCACTTCTGAAACAATCGGGCCTCAGAGAGCGCACTCCGTGCACACAGACCCACAGTGTTCCTCCCAGCTGAACACAAACCCCCCAGCCCTGCACCTGCAGGACACACGGACATGGACTCCACAGCCACAGGAGCCAAACCTGAAAGCACCTGGAGGCCATCACAAGCGGATGCAGAAGTGAGCCATGCACGCTCCTGTGAGGGAATATTCCACAGCAATGGAGTACATTGTGTTTAAAGGTAGTAAAACTATAAAAATTATTTTTTAAAAAAACTATATTCACAAGATGAAAGAATCTCATGGACACAATGCTGAGCCATGAACAGCAATAGAGCAGCAAGCACGGTCCACCCACTTACGGACTTTGGAACTAGGCGAAGCTGGGCTGCGTTGTTTAGGGACGCGTGCTTGGGCGTAAGCTATGAGGACAAGTCACTGACACTACATCGGGAGAACAGCTACCTCACGGCGGGGGGGAGGCTGGGACGAGGGAAGGGCACTCCTGGGTGTCCACTCATCAGGTTCTGTTTCTTGATGTTTATGATTATTCTTTACATGTATATAACCTAATCCTTAATATGTACTTACAGCTTATCGTTTTTGTTTATTAAAAAGGGGGTCTCGGGCTTCCCAGGTGGCGCAGTGCTTGAGAGTCCGCCTGCTGATGCAGGGGACGCGGGTTCGTGCCCCGGTCCGGGAAGATCCCACGTGCCGCGGAGCGGCTGGGCCCGTGAGCCATGGCCGCTGAGCCTGCGCGTCCGGAGCCTGTGCTCCGCAACGGGAGAGGCCACAACAGTGAGAGGCCCACGTACCGCAAAAAAAAAAGGGGGGTCTCCCCAACAAAGTAGAAGGAGACCTGCTTCTCCCAGGGAAGAAAAGGAATAGTTTCTACCAGTGAAATCTCAATACCATGGCTGCTTCAACCATCAAGTCTGACAACTACTCCCCTGAGAGGGGCACCGCGGCCACGACACTCAGAAGGAGGCTGTGGGGCCTCAGTCCTGGGTCACTGCCTCTGCGGAGCCCACGGCGCCTGGTCAGGGTTCCCAGTCATTCCCTGCGCGACCCTTGGCCTTGGTTGCTCTGACA
The DNA here is from genome assembly GCF_949774975.1 of Lagenorhynchus albirostris. NCBI lineage: Eukaryota > Metazoa > Chordata > Mammalia > Artiodactyla > Delphinidae > Lagenorhynchus > Lagenorhynchus albirostris. Next base: position 60,184,492 of record NC_083114.1, read on the forward strand.
CAGCTCGGCCGGCACCATCGCTGGGAGAGAAAGAAGAAACATGCGGAGGAGGGAACCGGGCTTCAAGATGCCCCACGTCCTTCTACGGAGACGATGCCACAGTCCCTAAGAGAGGACAGCAAGGCCACGGAATCCAGCCTCTCTGCCCGAGGCCTGGCCACACTAGCGCCGCCCGCTTCTGAGGCCACAGGGAGAATTTCGCGAGGTGCCCTCAGACCACCTGGTTGGACGCACGGGGCTTTCAGACACGCAGGTCCTGTCCGACCCCGCACCTCTGGGGTCACATTCTGGAGGTGCGCCTGCAAGCCTCCAGGTTTTCGCTTTTGGTAACAGCTTTACTGAGACTGAATTTCTATACCACACAGTTAGTTCCCCCACTTTAAGTATGAAGCTCAGCGGTGCTTTGCACATTCACAGGGCTGTGCGGCCACCAGCACAGTGCATCTGACAACATTTCCATCATCTCCCCAACCCCCACTCTTCAGAGGTCACCCCTCATTTCCCGCAGCCCCGGCATCCCCGGTCCACGTTCTGTCTCTGTGGGCTTGCCTGTGCTGGATGTCTCATGTAAGTGGAATCCACTCATTGTCTTTTTCTGTCTGGCCTCTCTCACTGAGCGTCATGTTTTCGAGGTTCATCCACATCATAGCCTGAGTCAGTGCTTCACTGCTTTTCCGTGGCTGAGTCACCCTTAGCCTCTCTGCTTTTAACTCTATAATTAATTGTGACTCCCTGCCTGCACCGCACCCGGCTGATGAGGACTTCACCTTCCGTCATTCTTGGGCTGTAAGCTGAATTTTAAACCAACACCAAGGGGTCCTGTGCAGAGGCTGAAAGCCCAGCCCCACACGGTGCACAGTCGCCGTGTGTGACCAGAGCCCAGGAGGAAGGGTGACACATATTACGTGTGTCCATTAACAGATGAATGGAGAAGCAAAACATGGTCCATCCATACAAGGGAATGCATTGCCGAATGCTCCTAAAAATAGATGGCTGTGGAAATGTTTATTATAAGGAATTGACATATTCTCTAGGAAGGGCGGGGTGAATGGGGCTGCTACATTTTCTACATTGAAGCCAAATACAGGTTTTGATTCTACTTCTGTTAAATCAAGTGGGGCTTCATTGGATTTCTGCTACTGCAGAGATAATCAAACTCTGGGTAGGGGTCAGGAGAAAATTAGCCATAGGTGTTCTTGTGTAAAAATTACTGTTGAAAATGTAAATGATCCATTTATCAGTAAGGCTGAGCATAGAGTAACTGCTACATCACTTCATCTGAGATTGTCTGCGCTACTGTCCCTAGAGCTCCAGTGAGTGAGTATTCTGAATGTGAAGCTCATCCAGATCTGAGGATGGAATAAATGGCTGGGTGTGATGTGGCTAATATAAATAGTATGCCTACATTTATGCTAATTAGTGGATAAGACACGGGAAGAGGAATTCATGTTGTGAGAGCCAGGGTTAAGGCTAGCATTGGGGCAATAATATATGAATTGATGATGTTGATGTACATAGTGGTTCTTTAATAAGTAATTTGAACGCCTCAGCAATGGGTTGTAATCATCCAGGGGGGCTGATGGTTTTTGGCCCTTTCTGGATTTGTATATAGCCTAGGATTTTCCGTTTAGTTAATATGAGGAATGCTATGGTGAATTAAATTGGGTCATTTGTGAAAGAATGTTGATTATAAACATATTCTTAGGAAGAGGACTTGGACCAGTGCAGATAAAGGTTTCAGTTTTACATAATTACCGGGCTCTGCCACCATAACAAACCCGGTTCTACAGTAGGGTATGTATAAATTAATTGAATGTAGATTATATCATCATTTAGTTTGAAGACATTTTGTAAAGTAAGCCGTATTACTCTTGTCCTTTCGTACTGGGAGACATCTGCAATAGACAGAAGCCAGTGAGGATGAACTCCAGTCTGAACTCAGATCACGTGAGACTTTAATCGCTGAACAATTAATAGCAGTTATACCATTGAAATGTCCTGATCCAGCATCAAGGTCATAAACCATATTGCTGATATGAACTCCAGAATACAGTTACACTGTTATCCCTAGTAAAACTTGTTCTGTGGATCAGTGTTTTAGAAGAACAGGTGATAAAGCATTTTGAGTAGCTGCTCTAAATTTTAATCACTCAGAGGTGGTTTTATTCCCCCCAAAATAAATGGCGCACGGACTCAAGGCGCAGCAGCTTCAGTAGTTGTGACCCACCGGCTTAGTTGCTTCATGGCACGTGGGATCTTCTCGGACCAGGGATCGAACCTGTGTCCCCTGCATTGGCAGGCGAATTCTTAACCACTGCATCATCAGGGAAGTCCCAGAATTGCAGTCTCCCTTTTAATATACCTTAAGCCCAAAGAATCCATGGAAAATCGTTACAGAAAATAAGACAATAAAATATTGTAAGGACGATAACAGAAGCATATAGTACACAGTTCATATAGACACATCCTAAGCAGTTACAAAGTATATTAAAAGGGAGGCTGCAATTTTAAAAGTATAAGATAAATTATACCCACAAACTCCCAATCTTTCCTGAAACGTTGCAATCTGAAACCCTATTGTAGGAAGCAGAAGATTCCAGGAGCCATTCTACAAATGAAGGACTCTAAACCCTGGGGGTGGATAAGGAATTCTGGGAGGAAGGTATCCCCACCCAAGGAGAGCAGATTCCCATACTTCTCTAACATCACATCCCTGTACAGTTCCCACTGATCTTGGGCCAGGCATTCCCAGTCCTCTTGAGAGAAATCTATGGGCACATCCTGGAATGTCAGCAGTCCCTGAAATTAAAGGTACACATGCCATGTGGCCACGGGAAGAGTTCATAATGTGACCCAAGAAGAAAACAGCAAGTTAAGAGAGCTGGTTATAATTTAGAAGAGTGTCTTCAATTACCCACTTATATATATACATATATATATATATATATATATATATATATAGTTACAAAGTAACATTCTCCACCTTATTTCTAACTACCAGGAAAGAGTATGGCATGTGATCCACAAAACCAGTATAGAGACTGTTCTTATCTGGAAAAGAAATGATAAAATAATGGCTTCAACACAGGCATATGCATTTTTGAGTGTTTTATTTTATCAAACTGGATAAAATATGTGTATCTCTCAGACAGAAAAGACATGTCGAGGTAGAAATGTACCGTTCAACTATTCATGGGTACACAAGTACACTGGGGAGATTGTAAAAGTGCAGATTGTGATTCAGTAGGTCCGGTAGGCCTGAGTTCTATTTTTTTTTTTTGCGGTACGCGGGCCTCTCACTGTTGTGGCCTCTCCCGTTGCGGAGCACAGGCTCCGGACGCGCAGGCTCAGTGGCCATGGCTCACGGGCCCAGCCGCTCCGCGGCATGTGGGATCTTCCCGGACCGGGGCACGAACCCGCGTCCCCTGGATCGGCCGGCGGACCCTCAACCACTGCGCCACCAGGGAAGCCCTGAGTTCTATTTTTTTTAACAAGCTCATTTTTAACTAGTGATGCCACAGTCTCTGATTCTTCAACTACAATTGTGAATAGCAGAGACATAATTAGAAAGGTAAAAATTCATATTTAATTTTGAACTTAAAGTGTTTTATGGATTTTACACCTTTAATAGGATAGTAAGCACAGCAGCAACAATCTTTGTGAATATTTACTGTAGATCGTGTATCTTTCTAACTTTTTTGTGTAGGTTTCCAGGAAAAAGGCCTGGGCGGCGGTCACAGTGGGCGGGGCCCCCAGGCCGGGCCGCCCCTCCAGGACCTACGACGGGGCCCTGCGCTCCTGGCGGCTCCCTCCCCCGGCGCCCCCCTCCCTCCCGGACGGCCTCGGGGCAGAGCGGTCCCACCCCCTGCGCCCAGAACGGAGCCCGCGTTTCCGCAGAGCTGGAACTCGCGGCTCGGGGTTTCTTCCCTCCACCGTCACGGAACTGCCCCGGAGCCCGAGGGGAGGGCGGCCTCACTGAGGCTGCCGGCTCTGGAGGGGCCCCGGCGGCCGAAGCCGCGACAGTCGTGCGGACGGCGGGCCGGGTAGGTGGGCGCCGACCCTCCGCCTGGTCCGGTGCCCGGGCGGCAGCGCAAGACCAGCTTCTGAGGGGCAGGGGTTCGCTGCCACCCGCCGCTGCTGTGCAGAAAGGGCGGCCCCCAGCGTCTGGTCCGGGGAACTTCGGTCCCTCCTCTCGCCCCTGCCCTCGGCCTGGCTCGCGGGGCCTGGGGGGCGTGGGGAGGGGGTCGGCCTGAGCGTCCTGAGGGGAAACAGGGCAAGGGAGGCTCAGGGTCCGGCTGCAGCGTCAGCGCCCCTCCTCCCGACTGCGGGGAAAGCGGCTGAAAACTCCTCCCGAGGCTCGCAGGCCCCTTATTCAGCCGAGCCCCTCTGCGCTCCTTCCTCCCTGAGCTAAAGTACCGGGGGAGGGGACAGGGCAGGGGACTGGAGCACGTAATGGGGAACATCAAAAGGTAATTGTCAACTAAGGAAAACCAGTTCTCCCGACGTGAGGAATGTAGCGCTTTTCTTTGTATGCGAAGATGCCAGAGTCTGGGCTCACTGAAATCCTTCCTTTGATGTGCACCTCAGCTCCCTGGGGCCGGCATTCTGTATTTGCATATCCTGAATTTCTCAGGGCCCGAGGCTCACACTGGAGGGCTGCAAGTGCTGATGACTGGGACATCCTTTGTTTACTGAGATGGCAAGAAATATTCCACTTCTCACAGGCTTGAGGGGCCGACAGTGAAAAAGAGTCGGAGAATCTCACTCAGCATCATCACCCCACGAGCAGACCAGGAAGTAATCCAGCCGGAAGCACAGCTGTGGGACCACGGAGTGGGGTCTGCACCCGCCGCCCGCCCAGGGGGACTGCCCACTCCCCACAGCTTCCACGCCTGCTCCCTTCACCCCCTCCCCGGGCCAGCTCACAGAGCCTCCTCTTGGGGGGATTCACTTACCATCTTCTAACAGGATCCGTCTCACTATCCTGTTCTGGGATCACCCGAAGCACGATCAGCCTCACGTCACCAGGGCAGCTTTCCTGGATCACACTCACCACCTGCACGTCCACTCTCACCTCAGACCCAGAAAGGCCCCCTCGGCCCCGAGCCCCATGGCTCTGCCTGGGCTCCCACCTCCTCCTGCCTGGTCCGTCCCTCTCATGTCCCCTGCAGCGTCACCAGGAGCTCCCACCTGCCCCAGGCAGGCTGTCTGCTCTGTCCTGGGGAGGCCTCCGTGGTGTCAGGTGGAAGACACAAGAGGTACCTGTGGGGTCTCCCTTACGCAGCACAGTGGCCAGCACCCGCCTACTGACCTCATCACTCTAGATGGACAGGGGTTCAGGGGGCCCGTGGCATCTCCCGGTTCTCATTTCATCCCAGCACTGCCCACAGGGAAGTTGCTAAGCAACTCAGTGCCGGCTGTACAGAGAGGGCGCTCATACACACGCCCCCCCCAGCCCACGGGGCCCTCGTGGCCAGGCCCCTCGCAGGGTACGGAGCTCACCTGGGCCGGCACCCAGCAGCCCACGGGGCTCTCGTGGTCAGGCCCCTCCCAGGATGTGGAGCTCACCTGAGCAGGCACCCAGCACACGGGGCTCTCGTGGCCAGGCCCCTCCCCGGGTATGGAGCTCACCTGAGCAGGTCCCCCAGCACACGGGGCTCTCGTGGCCAGGCCCCTCGCAGGGTACGGAGCTCACCTGGGCAGGAACCCAGCAGCCCACGGGGCCCTCGTGGTCAGGCCCCTCCCAGGATGTGGAGCTCACCTGGGCCGGCACCCAGCAAGGCTGGGCACAAAGGAACCGTGCACGTAGCCCTCGTTGCAGAGCACCGCCAGCCCGCCTGTAGGTCAGAGCTGACACAGAGCACCTCAGAGCAGGACCTGAACTAACACAGCAGCTCCTGGACAGGTCTGTGACCCTGGGCGTCACTCTGTGCGGCCTCCTTCCACTGGGTGTTCCAGAGGCTTCCACTGCAGCTGGGGCACCAGGCCTCTGTCTCCAACCACCACCCCTCCTCTCCCTGACTCCTGGGTTCCTCTCATTAGGAGAGGGTCATTTTGAAGTTGTCTCCCACTCATGGACCAGACAAAATGTTGAGAAAACAAGCGGAGCTGCAGCCCCATGTCTATCCTGACCCTCAGGACCCCACACCTGTTCCTTGGACCTGGCCGGTGCAGCAAGGCCCATTTTCTGCAGCTATGAGCCCCTGAGGGGCGAGGATTGGCTGACCTGGGCAGCCTGACCCTGCCGGCCAGCCCTCCCCAGGTGTGCCTGGGTTGAGGTCAATATAAACACCGCTCCAGGCAGCAAGATTACCTGCAGCTGTGTCCGACACCATATTCTCTGCCCCGTCAGCAGTGTCAGGGCTGGGCTGGTGGGAGGGAGTGAGGGGCTACGCCTTTGTAGGTGGCCCGGTGTGAGTGGGGCTCTGCTGAACTTTCTGCAGGAGTTGCCAGGCTGCCACCTGCTAAAGAGGATGTGTCACCCATACCTGACGCTGGAATTTCTCCCTGGTAGAGGTGAGGAAGGAAAAAAGCAGTGGGGGCTGGGACAGGAGGGGTGCCTCAGGCAGGGAAATGGAAAGCTTCCAGAAGAGCGCCCGTGGCCAGGACCATCCTGGCTGGCCTGCAGGCACCAACTCGGCCTGCGTGCAGTGGCTGGGGTGACTCCAAGCCCCTTCCTCTAGGCTTTCAAGTCCTTGCACACATTCAGGTGTCTTACCTGGGAAGGGTGGGAACAGTTCAGCAGCAGCTGGCCTGGGGCTCAGCTCACGTTTACTCACAGACGCCTCGGCACCGTCCCCCAGCTTTGCAATGAGGACGCTCCTTGCGGGGGGGCTGCTGGCTGCATGGGAGACGATTCCCCACCTCTGACCAACTTCAGAATTGTTTACCACTAGAGCAAGTGTCCTGATAGGGTTTTCATCTGTGTAACTAGTGGGTTCTTAACTAGCAACGTGAAGGGTGACATCAGAAGTCCTGAATCAGGGTGGGAATACTTACCCCCAACAGGTTCAGGCGTAAAAACCTGGGGAGGCCGTGCGCAGCCAGCACCCTTAGGGATGGGCTTCCGACTGACCCCTCGACATACGGGTGTCCAGCCTCTGCTTTAGGATTTCTGGGGCCCGGTGCTGACTCTAAGGGCTCTGCAATCCAGCCTCTGTCGGTCTTTAGTGAGACCCGCACTTCCGGGATCCTACAGAGCAGGGTCTGTGTGACCGTTCTGTGGCTTCTGTAACAAATGACCACAAGGTGGGTGGTTTAAAACAACAGGAATTCATCCTCCCCCAGTCCTGGAGACCAGACATCTGAGATCAAGGTGTTGCAGGATAGAAGTCCCTCCAGAGGCTCCAGGATAGGGTTCTTCCTGCCTTTTCCAGCTTCTGGGGTCTCCAGGCATCCCCAGGCTTGCGGCTCCATCCCTCCCGTCTCTGCCTCTATCTTCACATGGCTTCTCCTCTGTGTCTGAGTCTCTCCTGTTTTGTCTCTCATAAGGACTCTCTCAATTGGATTGAGGGCCACCCTAACCCAGGATGACCTCACCTCGAGATCCTTAACTACATATAGAAAGACCCTTTTCCCAGATATGGTCCTGTTCACGTGTTCTGGGGGGCACATCTTTCGGGGCCAGCATTCAACCCATTGCCTGTATATAAAATAACCCTCATTTTAGGAGATTACCAAGGTCCCGTATAGATTGGCACAGACAGCAGCCATGTGGGTGGGGTCTGGGCACAGTGAGGACCCTGGAATCACCTGGAAAGGATGAAGTCCTGGCTGCATTAGGTGAGCTCTTCCACCACGGGGCACGTGGAAACAGCCACTCCACTCTGTCTGTGGAAAGAGACCCAGTGCCGAGTCCAGAAAAGGTTATATTGCAAAGCTGGCTCTCCTGGGATCTCATCATCAATAGCATCATGTGACCAGTAACTACGGGCTTGGGGGAGTCACTCTCTGGCACGTGATGACAGCACTGTCACTTTAGGCTCATCCAGCCTCGAATAGGAATGTTTGAAGGAGAAGAGTTTGGGAGATTGCGAAGCTTGGTTGTCAAGGCAACTGAGCAGGTTTGTCAAGGAAACTTCTCCCTTAAACTGAAGGCAGGGCTGGGAGAGCTGAACTCCTGGGATCTTTTAAAGGGGCTGCTCTGAAGCACCATCACCTGAGAGGTGGTCTCAGCGTGAGCTGGGGTTTGAGAAAAGTGTGATGAGATGAAGCCTGACTTTCTGTGACAGCTGGGGAGGGGTTTGTAAAGCACCTTGGCTTTTAAGGCAAATGTTTGTTGCTGGAACAAAGTGTCTCCCAAAACAGGGCTGGAGCTCAAGATGTCTCTGTCCCCTTGTTGTGAGAGTCCAGGGCAGGTGGGTGTGGGGGCCCAGGCTCTGTCCCCCTGGTTTCTCCTTCCTGCTTCCAGGTGAGGGCTCCAACAAGCAGGGTGGGGTGACCACGTGGGCATCATGCCCTCCGTCCTAGGATGCAGGCTGGCCAAGGCCCTCACCACCTCCACCCCTTCCCCTTGGTAACACGAGGCACTATGCCCCAGCTGGGAAGGCTGGGAGGTGCAGGGTAGCTGTGAACAGGAAAAAGGGAAATGGTTTCTCACGGGCAGCTGCACGGCTCTCCTGTGACGGTCACCTGGACGGTAGCGCACAGACACTGGGTCCTGTGCAGCTTCGATGCTTTGTGGTTCTGGAAATCCTATAGGAGACGGTCCACAGCAGGGAAGCTAATGCGCTCAGTGGAGCTGGTGAAGCCCAAGATCTGCAGTTGAGACTGAAGGTGCCGATGTACATGCAGGACAAAACCATCTCGTGTGAATGTAGTTCAGGCACGTTTAACATGAATGCAGTCGTGTTATGCCGAAAATCTTCCATCTTGTGCCTCCCCTCAGGGACCCCCTCCTCAGTTCCTGGGGCTCCTGTAACTCACGTACAGGGGGCTGGAGAGTGGGCTGTGTCCAGTCTGAGCCCTGAGTTACCCTGTGTGTGAGTCTGCTCAGGACCGCCGTAACAAGTAGCACAGACAGGGCAGCTTGGGTAACAGACCTATCTCCCAGTCCTGGATGCTGAGATCAAGGTGTGTGCACGCTGGCTTCTCCTGAGGCCTCTCTCCTTGGTGCTTAGACAGCCATCTTCTTCCCCGGTCCTCACATGGTCTCCCCCTGTGCCTATCTGTGTCCTAATCTCTTCTTGTAGGACATCAATCCTATTGGATTAGCATCCACCCTACTGACCTCATTTTTACCTTGATCACCTCTTTAAAAATCCCATCTCCACCTTGTCCTGGGGTCCTGGGGGTTAGGGATTCAGCATGTGAATTTGGAGGGACCTGACTGAGCCTATACCATCCTCCTTAGGAATCAAGTGTGCTTCGGTCCTTCCTTCCCTCAAGTCACACGAGTTGATGTAATGGCTCAAGGAGAGGCCACTCGTGCAGAGTTTGTATCCCAGCTGGGGACCCCTCCTCTTCTCTCTTTGATGAGGCCGTGGCAGTGCCTGCCCCGTCCGGAGGTGAGCAGTTCTGGGGTTTCCTGCCGTGTCTCCCGGCCTGCTGAGGTGCCCATTGTCAGGGAGCTCAGGAGCCAGCAGCCTAGTGGGGATGCCGGGGACCTTCAGGGCCTTGGCAGATGTCTCTCCCGGCAGATACCCTAGCGAAAGTGGGGAAACATTTGGGGGATTACAGGTGGGAGAGAGTCAGTCTCGTTTATGCTTCAGAAAGACCAGGTTGGGGTGGGATGTGAGACGCACCATGGGGCAGGGAGATTTGTCAGGCCTGATGGAGGAACCAGGCACCAGATCGGGCTTGGGCCAGGGCTGTGGGTGTAGAGGGGAATTAGTGTGGGAACTGGCCACAGACTGTTGTCGAAATCTCGGCTTCCCTGTGCACCAAGGCTGAACAGAAATACGGAGACGGGTTTTGGAGGAAGAGAGAGATGGCTTTATTTTTCTGTCAGGCAGAAGGGAAGACAGCCGGCTAGCGCCTCAAGAACTGGGCACCCCCTCCTTGAGAATCAGGGAAGATTTTATATGTGGGGCTCTCGCAGTCGGGGTATAGGATGAGGATCAAAGTAGTGAAGGTCTTGCATTCTTCCTTTCCTTTGCATTATTTCAAAACACTCACAGTTGGCATCAGGCTGCCCGGTAATTGGGGTCCAGCAGTCTGGTAATTGCGTCCGTTTGCCTCTGGCTTATCGGTGGTGACCTCGTTTCTGAAATGCAAAAACCATAGGGGGTGATTTGTTAGGAGGGGCGTATAGAATATAAGTGCTGGACATAATAAGGTTAGGGAGTGAGAGGCAGGGGATGTAACTCTCACAGAGTTAGGGATGATGGGTGCCAAAGGTAAATTACATAGTGTCATGGAGTGAGGTTAGTCTTGTAAAGTACAAATCTAGTGACTACAAATGAGTGACAAAGTAAAACAAGGAGTGATGAACTCTTTCAGGCCAGGTTATGTTTCTTCTCTAGGCAGTTCGCTGTTCCCTTTGTTTTCCTTGTTCCCAGGGAAGGGAAAACTTCATTTCTATTTTTGCTGCAACACGACTCTGGAGGAGCAGATGACAGTCACTGGGGCACAAGGAGGCTGTGAGCCTGGGAGACCCCAGTGTTACTGAACAAAACGTGGGTCCGCTTGCCCGAGTGCAGTAAAGCCAGTCTGACACCGGGTGTGGTGAAGGAAAGTGCAGCCTTAATTGTACAAGCGCCAATACAAGGAGGCCAGGTGGCTTGTGCTCTAAAACCCCAAACTCCCTGAAGGATTTCAGCAAAGCAATTTTAAAGGCCAAGTTAAGGAGGGGTGTCTCAGGGTATGTGATCAGCTGGTGCACAATTCTCTGGTTGATGGTGAGGTAACAGGCGGTAAACATTATAAATTCTTAGGCACCAGAAGCTCTGGGGATACGGTTAGGGGTAGGGGTAGGGTCAGGGTACGGGTTAGGGTTAGGATCAGGGTACAGGTTAGGGTTAGGGTATGGCTATGGGTTAGGGTACGGGTTAGGGTGTAGGTTAGGGTTAGGGTACGGGTAAGGGTTAGGGTACAGGTTAGGGTACGGGTTAGGGTATGGGTTAGGGTTAGGGTATGGGTTAGGGATAGGGTACGCTTTAGGGTTAGGGTATTTATTAAACCTCTCCCACTCTCCAGATATCACTTAGCACGTAAAGGAATATTATTTGGGGTCCAGCCATGGAGAAGACTTTAGACACTAGGATAAGACAAAGAACGCACGCATTATAAATAAATCACATTAGGATTTTGTTTTTAACCTGTACATTAAAACACTAGTGCCTAGGAAATCTAATGCAGGCAGAAACATTAAAGGGTAGTTTTATGGGAATAACATCACAGTTTTCTGTGGAATACACAGATTTTGACTGGTTAGAAAGTCAAGGAGGAATGCTTTTGTTCTGAAGATATAAACTCTCTTCTAAATTGAGCTGTTATTGGAAGTTAGAAATTTTTTGTTGCTGTTGTATTGCTTTGTGTGTTCATGATTATTCTGCCTGCATCTCCCTTGTTAAACCTTTGATTTGGGGAAGAGTGCCGTTACTGGAAATGAGTTTACAGAATTATTCTCAAAACAGAAGGAAATAGTTCTCACCTAAATATTAAGAAATAATCTCTATACTGGTGTACAAACAGAATTACGATTCAGGGATAATATTTCGATGAAATGTAATTAAACACACACAATATATTTTTTCCTTTCAAATTTCCATTGTTACTTTTTAAAAGTAAAATTAAAATTCAAGTTCTTTGTAACAAGTGAAATTTAAAAAGATTAAAGGGAAAGATAATAATTTACCACTTGCCATCCTTTCCCACTCCCTGAAACGACCAGCATAATGTGTAGCTTTCTCATCTTACCCAGGTGCTCCTTACATGTGGAACATCATGTTTCTCACTGTAGAAAAACAGATTTATCTCTAACACATTTTATAGGCTACATAACAGTCAATAGAACAGAAGTACCAAGTATTAAAGACTTAGATTTTTGAGGGACACTCAGGTTAGTTTCTGTTTTATTTAGTTGTTGTGCTAACTTGTTTTAACCCCAGAAATATATTTTCTTTAATACAAAAAAAATTAAGTTAGGGGTAAGGATTAGGGTTTAGAGTTAGGGTAGGGTTTAGGGTTTAGGGTTCAGGGTTAGGGTTGGGGTAAGGGTTAGGGTTTAGCGTTTAGGTTAGGGTTACTATCAGGGCTTAGGGTTTAGGGTTAGGTTTAGGGGTTAGGATTTAGGGTTAGGGTTCGGTTTAGGGGTTGGGTTAGGGTTAGGGGTCAGGGTTAAGGTTAGAGTTAGGGTTTAGGGGTAAGAGTTAGGGCTAGGGTTAGTTAGGGTCAGGGTAGGGTTAGGGTTAGGGGATAGGGTTAGGGCTAGGGTTAGGGTTAGGGTAGGTTTAGGGTTAGAGTTAGGGGTTAGGGTTAGGGTTGGGTTAGGGATAGGCTTGGGTTAGGGTTACGGTTAGGGTTAGAGGGTTATGGTTAGGTGAGGGTGAGGGTTAGAGGGGTAGGGGTAGGGTAGGGTTAGTGTTGGGGTTAGGGGTAGGGAGGGTTAGGGTTGGGTTTGGGGTTAGGGGGTAGGGTGGGAGTGTGGATTAGGGGTAGGGTTAGGATTAGGGGACGGGTGAGGGTCAGGCTTCGGGGAAGGGTTAGGGTTAGGGTTCGGGCTAGGGTTAGGGTTAGGGGACGGGGACGGTTTAGGGTCCAGGTGAGGGTACGACAACGGTTTAGGGGGAGCATACGTGTGAGGGCGTGGGTTAGTGTTAGCGTACGGGTTAGGATTAGGGGACGGGTGAGGGTCAGGCTTCGGGGAAGGGTTAGGGTTCGGGCTAGGGTTAGGGTTAGGGTTAGGGGACAGGGAAGGTTTAGGGTCCAGGTGAGGGTACGACAACGGTTTAGGGGGAGCGTACGTGTGAGGGCGCGCGTTAGTGTTAGCGTACGGGTTAGGATTAGGGGACGGGTGAGGGTAAGGTTTCGGGGAAGGGTTAGGGTTAGGGTTCGGGCTAGGGTTAGGGTTAGGGGACGGGGACGGTTTAGGGTCCAGGTGAGTGTACAACAACGTTTTAGAGGGCGCGTACGTGTGAGGGCGCGTGTCAGTGTTAGCGTACGGGTTAGGATTAGGGGACGGGTGAGGGTCAGGCTTCGGGGAAGGGTTAGGGTCAGGGTTCGGGCTAGGGTTAGGGGACGGGGACAGGGACGTTTTAGGGTCCACGTGAGGGTCCGACAACGCTTTAGGGGGAGCGTGCGTGTGAGGGCGTGGGTTAGTGTTAGCATACGGTTTAGGATTAGGGGACGGGTGAGGGTCAGGATTCGGGGAAGGGTTAGGGTTAGGGTTCGGGCTAGGGTTAGGGTTAGGGGACGGGGACGGTTTAGGGTCCAGGTGAGGGTCCGACAACGCTTTAGGGGGAGCGTGCGTGTGAGGGCGCGGGTTAGTTTTAGCGTACGGATTAGGATTAGGGGACGGGTGAGGGTCAGGCTTGGGGGAAGGGTTAGGGTTAGGGTTCGGGCTAGGGTTAGGGATAGGGGACGGGGACGGTTTAGGGTCCAGGTGAGGGTCCGACAACGCTTTAGGGGGAGCGTGCGTGTGAGGGCGCGGGTCAGTGTTAGCGTACGGGTTAGGATTAGGGGACGGGTGAGGGTCAGGCTTCGGGGAAGGGTTAGGGTTAGGGTTCGGGCTAGGGTTAGGGTTAGGGGACGGGGACGGTTTAGGGTCCAGGTGAGGGTCCGACAACGCTTTAGGGGGAGCGTGCGTGTGAGGGTGCGGGTCAGTGTTAGCGTACGGGTTAGGATTAGGGGACGGGTGAGGGTCAGGCTTCGGGGAAGGGTTAGGGTTAGGGTTCGGGCTAGGGTTAGGGGACGGGGATGGGGACGGTTCAGGGTCCAGGTGAGGGTCCGACAACGCTTTAGGGGGAGCGTGCATGTGAGGGCGCGGGTTAGTGTGAGCCTACGGGTTAGGATTAGGGGACGGGTGAGGGTCAGGCTTCGGGGAAGGGTTAGGGTTAGGGTTCGGGCTAGGGTTAGGGTTAGGGGACGGGGACGGTTTAGGGTCCAGGTGAGGGTCCGACAACGCTTTAGGGGGAGCGTGCGTGTGAGGGCGCGGGTCAGTGTTAGCGTACGGGTTAGGATTAGGGGACGGGTGAGGGTCAGGCTTCGGGGAAGGGTTAGGGTTAGGGTTCGGGCTAGGGTTAGAGGACGGGGACGGGGACGGTTAGGGTCCAGGTGAGGGTCCGACAACGCTTTAGGGGGAGCGTGCGTGTGAAGGCGCGGGTCAGTGTTAGCGTACGGGTTAGAATTAGGGGACGGGTGAGGGTCAGGCTTCGGGGAAGGGTTAGGGTTCGGGCCAGGGTTAGGGGAAGGGGACGGGGACGGTTTAGGGTCCAGGTGAGGGTCCGACAACGCTTTAGGGGGAGCGTGCGTGTGAGGGCGCGGGTTAGTGTGAGCGTACGGGTTAGGATTAGGGGACGGGTGAGGGTCAGGCTTCGGGGAAGGGTTAGGGTTAGGGTTCGGGCTAAGGTTAGGGTTAGGGGACGGGGACGGTTTAGGGTCCAGGTGAGGGTCCGACAACGCTTTAAAGGGAGCGTGCGTGTGAGGGCGCGGGTTAGTGTGAGCGTACGGGTTAGGATTAGGGGACGGGTGAGGGTCAGGCTTCGGGGAAGGGTTAGGGTTAGGGTTCGGGCTAGGGTTAGGGGACGGGGACGGGGACGGTTTAGGGTCCAGGTGAGGGTCCGACAACGCTTTAGGGGGAGCGTGCGTGTGAGGGCGTGGGTTAGTGTGAGCGTACGGGTTAGGATTAGGGGACGGGTGAGGGTCAGGCTTCGGGGAAGGGTTAGGGTTAGGGTTCGGGCTAGGGTTAGGGTTAGGGGACGGGGACGGTTTAGGGTCCAGGTGAGGGTCCGACAACGGTTTAGGGGGTGCGTACGTGTGAGGGCGCGGGTTAGTGTGATCCTACGGGTTAGGATTAGGGGACGGTTTAGGGTAAGGCTTCGGGGAAGGATTAGGGTTAGGGTTCGGTCTAGGGTTCGGTTTAGGGGACGGGGAGGGTTTAGGTTCCAGGTGAGAGTACGACAAAGGTTTAGGGGGAGCGTACGTGTGAGGGCGCAGGTTTCTGTTAGCCTACGGGTTACGATTAGGGGATGGGTGAGGGTAAGGCTTTGGGGAAGGGTTAGGGTTAGGGTTCGGGCTAGGGTTAGGGTTAGGGGACGGGGACGGTTTAGGGTCCAGGTGAGGGTCCGACAACGCTTTAGGGGGAGCGTGCGTGTGAGGGCGCGGGTCAGTGTTAGCGTACGGGTTAGGATAAGGGGACGGGTGAGGGTCAGGCTTCGGGGAAGGGTTAGGGTTAGGGTTCGGGCTAGGGTTAGGGGACTGGGACGGGGACGGTTTAGGGTCCAGGTGAGGGTCCGACAACGCTTTAGGGGGAGCGTGCGTGTGAGGGCGCGGGTTAGTGTGAGCCTACGTGTTAGGATTAGGGGATGGGTGAGGGTCAGGCTTCGGGGAAGGGTTAGGGTTAGGGTTCGGGCTAGGGTTAGGGTTAGGGGACGGGGACGGTTTAGGGTCCAGGTGAGGGTCCGAAAACGCTTTAGGGGGAGCGTGCGTGTGAGGGCGCGGGTTAGTGTTAGCGTACGGGTTAGAATTAGGGGACGGGTGAGGGTCAGGCTTCGGGGAAGGGTTAGGGTTAGGTTTCGGGCTAGGGTAAGGGGACGGGGACGGTTTAGGGTCCAGGTGAGGGTCCGACAACGCTTTAGGGGGAGCGTGCGTGTGAGTGCGCGGGTCAGTGTTAGCGTACGGGTTAGGATTAGGGGACGGGTGAGGGTCAGGCTTCGGGGAAGGGTTAGGGTTAGGGTTCGGGCTAGGCTTAGGGGACGGGGACGGGGACGGTTTAGGGTCCAGGTGAGGGTCCGACAACGCTTTAGGGGGAGCGTGCGTGTGAGGGCGCGGGTTAGTGTGAGCCTACGGGTTAGGATTAGGGGACGGGTGAGGGTCAGGCTTCGGGGAAGGGTTAGGGTTAGGGTTCGGGCTAGGGTTAGGGGACGGGGACGGTTTAGGGTCCAGGTGAGGGTCCGACAACGCTTTAGGGGGAGCGTGCGTGTGAGGGCGCGGGTCAGTGTTAGCGTACGGGTTAGGATTAGGAGACGGGTGAGGGTCAGGCTTCGGGGAAGGGTTAGGGTTAGGGTTCGGGCTAGGGTTAGGGTTAGGGGACGGGGACGGTTTAGGGTCCTGGTTAGGGTCCAACAACCCTTTAGGGGGAGCGTGCGTGTGAGGGCGCGGGTCAGTGTTAGCGTACGGGTTAGGATAAGGGGACGGGTGAGGGTCAGGCTTCGGGGAAGGGTTAGGGTTAGGGTTCGGGCTAGGGTTAGGGTTAGGGGACGGGGACGGTTTAGGGTCCAGGTGAGGGTCCGACAACGCTTTAGGGGGAGCGTGCGTGTGAGGGCGCGGGTCAGTGTTAGCGTACGGGTTAGGATTAGGGGACGGGTGAGGGTCAGGCTTCGGGGAAGGGTTAGGGTTAGGGTTCGGGCTAGGGTTAGAGGACGGGGACGGGGACGGTTTAGGGACCAGGTGAGGGTCCGACAACGGTTTAGGGGGAGCGTGCGTGTGAGTGAGCGGGTTAGTGTGAGCGTACGGGTTAGGATAAGGGGACGGGTGAGGGTCAGGCTTCGGGGAAGGGTTAGGGTTCGGGTTCGGGCTAGGGTTAGGGTTAGGGGACGGGGACGGTTTAGGGTCCAGGTGAGGGTCCGACAACGCTTTAGGGGGAGCGTGCGTGTGAGGGCGCGGGTTAGTGTGAGCCTACGGGTTAGGATTAGGGGACGGGTGAGGGTCAGGCTTCGGGGAAGGGTTAGGGTTAGGGTTCGGGCTAGGGTTAGGGTTAGGGGACGGGGACGGTTTAGGGTCCAGGTGAGGGTCCGACAACGCTTTAGGGGGAGCGTGCGTGTGAGGGCGCGGGTTAGTGTTAGCGTACGGGTTAGAATTAGGGGACGGGTGAGGGTCAGGCTTCGGGGAAGGGTTAGGGTTAGGGTTCGGGCTAGGGTTAGGGGACGGGGACGGGGACGGTTTAGGGTCCAGGTGAGGGTCCGACAACGCTTTAGGGGGAGCGTGCGTGTGAGGGCGCGGGTTAGTGTTAGCGTACGTGT
This sequence comes from Lagenorhynchus albirostris, assembly GCF_949774975.1. Taxonomy (NCBI): domain Eukaryota; kingdom Metazoa; phylum Chordata; class Mammalia; order Artiodactyla; family Delphinidae; genus Lagenorhynchus; species Lagenorhynchus albirostris. The sequence goes on from NC_083114.1 coordinate 60,201,612, forward strand.
TAGGATTAGGGGACGGGTGAGGGTCAGGCTTCGGGGAAGTGTTAGGGTTAGGGTTCGGGCTAGGGTTAGGGTTAGGGGACGGGGACGGTTTAGGGTCCAGGTGAGGGTCCGACAACGCTTTAGGGGGAGCGTGCGTGTGAGGGCGCGGGTCAGTGTTAGGGTACGGATTAGGATTAGGGGACGGGTGAGGGTCAGGCTTCGGGGAAGGGTTAGGGTTAGCGTTCGGGCTAGGCTTAGGGGACGGGGACGGGGACGGTTTAGCGTCCAGGTGAGGGTCCGACAACGCTATAGGGGGAGCGTGCGTGTGAGGGCGCGGGTTAGTGTTAGCGTACGTGTTAGGATTAGGGGACGGGTGAGGGTCAGGCTTCGGGGAAGGGTTAGGGTTAGGGTTCGGGCTAGGGTTAGGGTTAGGGGACGGGGACGGTTTAGGGTCCAGGTGAGGGTCCGACAACGCTTTAGGGGGAGCGTGCGTGTGAGGGCGCGGGTTAGTGTGAGCGTACGTGTTAGGATTAGGGAACGGGTGAGGGTCAGGCTTCGGGTAAGGGTTAGGGTTAGGGTTCGGGCTAGGGTTAGGGGACGGGGACGGGGACGGTTTAGGGTCCAGGTGAGGGTCCGACAACGCTTTAGGGGGAGCGTGCGTGTGAGGGCGCGGGTTAGTGTGAGCGTACGGGTTAGGATTAGGGGACGGGTGAGGGTCAGGCTTCGGGGAAGGGTTAGGGTTAGGGTTCGGGCTAGGGTTAGGGTTAGGGGACGGGGACGGTTTAGGGTCCAGGTGAGGGTCCGACAACGCTTTAGGGGGAGCGTGCGTGTGAGGGCGCGGGTTAGTGTTAGCGTACGGATTAGGATTAGGGGACGGGCGAGGGTCAGGCTTCGGGGAAGGGTTAGGGTTAGGGTTCGGGCTAGGGTTAGGGTTAGGGGACGGGGACGGTTTAGGGTCCAGGTGAGGGTCCGACAACGCTTTAGGGGGAGCGTGCGTGTGAGGGCGTGGGTTAGTGTGAGCGTACGGGTTAGGATTAGGGGACGGGTGAGGGTCAGGCTTCGGGGAAGGGTTAGGGTTAGGGTTCGGGCTAGGGTTAGGGTTAGGGGACGGGGACGGTTTAGGGTCCAGGTGAGGGTCCGACAACGCTTTAGGGGGAGCGTGCATGTGAGGGCGCGGGTTAGTGTGAGCCTACGGGTTAGGATTAGGGGACGGGTGAGGGTCAGGCTTCGGGGAAGGGTTAGGGTTAGGGTTCGGGCTAGGGTTAGGGGACGGGGACGGGGACGGTTTAGGGTCCAGGTGAGGGTCCGACAACGCTTTAGGGGGAGCGTGCGTGTGAGGGCGCGGGTCAGTGTTAGCGTACGGGTTAGGATTAGGGGACGGGTGAGGGTCAGGCTTCGGGGAAGGGTTAGGGTTAGGGTTCGGGCTAGGGTTAGGGGACGGGGACGGGGACGGTTAGGGTCCAGGTGAGGGTCCGACAACGCTTTAGGGGGAGCGTGCGTGTGAAGGCGCGGGTCAGTGTTAGCGTACGGGTTAGAATTAGGGGACGGGTGAGGGTCAGGCTTCGGGGAAGGGTTAGGGTTCGGGCCAGGGTTAGGGGAAGGGGACGGGGACGGTTTAGGGTCCAGGTGAGGGTCCGACAACGCTTTAGGGGGAGCGTGCGTGTGAGGGCGCGGGTTAGTGTGAGCGTACGGGTTAGGATTAGGGGACGGGTGAGGGTCAGGCTTCGGGGAAGGGTTAGGGTTAGGGTTCGGGCTAAGGTTAGGGTTAGGGGACGGGGACGGTTTAGGGTCCAGGTGAGGGTCCGACAACGCTTTAAAGGGAGCGTGCGTGTGAGGGCGCGGGTTAGTGTGAGCGTACGGGTTAGGATTAGGGGACGGGTGAGGGTCAGGCTTCGGGGAAGGGTTAGGGTTAGGGTTCGGGCTAGGGTTAGGGGACGGGGACGGGGACGGTTTAGGGTCCAGGTGAGGGTCCGACAACGCTTTAGGGGGAGCGTGCGTGTGAGGGCGTGGGTTAGTGTGAGCGTACGGGTTAGGATTAGGGGACGGGTGAGGGTCAGGCTTCGGGGAAGGGTTAGGGTTAGGGTTCGGGCTAGGGTTAGGGTTAGGGGACGGGGACGGTTTAGGGTCCAGGTGAGGGTCCGACAACGGTTTAGGGGGTGCGTACGTGTGAGGGCGCGGGTTAGTGTGATCCTACGGGTTAGGATTAGGGGACGGTTTAGGGTAAGGCTTCGGGGAAGGATTAGGGTTAGGGTTCGGTCTAGGGTTCGGTTTAGGGGACGGGGAGGGTTTAGGTTCCAGGTGAGAGTACGACAAAGGTTTAGGGGGAGCGTACGTGTGAGGGCGCAGGTTTCTGTTAGCCTACGGGTTACGATTAGGGGATGGGTGAGGGTAAGGCTTTGGGGAAGGGTTAGGGTTAGGGTTCGGGCTAGGGTTAGGGTTAGGGGACGGGGACGGTTTAGGGTCCAGGTGAGGGTCCGACAACGCTTTAGGGGGAGCGTGCGTGTGAGGGCGCGGGTCAGTGTTAGCGTACGGGTTAGGATAAGGGGACGGGTGAGGGTCAGGCTTCGGGGAAGGGTTAGGGTTAGGGTTCGGGCTAGGGTTAGGGGACTGGGACGGGGACGGTTTAGGGTCCAGGTGAGGGTCCGACAACGCTTTAGGGGGAGCGTGCGTGTGAGGGCGCGGGTTAGTGTGAGCCTACGTGTTAGGATTAGGGGATGGGTGAGGGTCAGGCTTCGGGGAAGGGTTAGGGTTAGGGTTCGGGCTAGGGTTAGGGTTAGGGGACGGGGACGGTTTAGGGTCCAGGTGAGGGTCCGAAAACGCTTTAGGGGGAGCGTGCGTGTGAGGGCGCGGGTTAGTGTTAGCGTACGGGTTAGGATTAGGGGACGGGTGAGGGTCAGGCTTCGGGGAAGGGTTAGGGTTAGGTTTCGGGCTAGGGTAAGGGGACGGGGACGGTTTAGGGTCCAGGTGAGGGTCCGACAACGCTTTAGGGGGAGCGTGCGTGTGAGTTCGCGGGTCAGTGTTAGCGTACGGGTTAGGATTAGGGGACGGGTGAGGGTCAGGCTTCGGGGAAGGGTTAGGGTTAGGGTTCGGGCTAGGCTTAGGGGACGGGGACGGGGACGGTTTAGGGTCCAGGTGAGGGTCCGACAACGCTTTAGGGGGAGCGTGCGTGTGAGGGCGCGGGTTAGTGTGAGCCTACGGGTTAGGATTAGGGGACGGGTGAGGGTCAGGCTTCGGGGAAGGGTTAGGGTTAGGGTTCGGGCTAGGGTTAGGGGACGGGGACGGTTTAGGGTCCAGGTGAGGGTCCGACAACGCTTTAGGGGGAGCGTGCGTGTGAGGGCGCGGGTCAGTGTTAGCGTACGGGTTAGGATTAGGAGACGGGTGAGGGTCAGGCTTCGGGGAAGGGTTAGGGTTAGGGTTCGGGCTAGGGTTAGGGTTAGGGGACGGGGACGGTTTAGGGTCCAGGTGAGGGTCCGACAACGCTTTAGGGGGAGCGTGCGTGTGAGGGCGCGGGTTAGTGTTAGCGTACGTGTTAGGATTAGGGGACGGGTGAGGGTCAGGCTTCGGGGAAGGGTTAGGGTTAGGGTTCGGGCTAGGGTTAGGGGACGGGGACGGGGACGGTTTAGGGTCCAGGTGAGGGTCCGACAACGCTTTAGGGGGAGCGTGCGTGTGAGGGCGCGGGTTAGTGTGAGCGTACGGGTTAGGATTAGGGGACGGGTGAGGGTCAGGCTTCGGGGAAGGGTTAGGGTTAGGGTTCGGGCTAGGGTTAGGGTTAGGGGACGGGGAAGGTTTAGGGTCCTGGTTAGGGTCCAACAACCCTTTAGGGGGAGCGTGCGTGTGAGGGCGCGGGTCAGTGTTAGCGTACGGGTTAGGATAAGGGGACGGGTGAGGGTCAGGCTTCGGGGAAGGGTTAGGGTTAGGGTTCGGGCTAGGGTTAGGGTTAGGGGACGGGGACGGTTTAGGGTCCAGGTGAGGGTCCGACAACGCTTTAGGGGGAGCGTGCGTGTGAGGGCGCGGGTCAGTGTTAGCGTACGGGTTAGGATAAGGGGACGGGTGAGGGTCAGGCTTCGGGGAAGGGTTAGGGTTAGGGTTCGGGCTAGGGTTAGGGGACTGGGACGGGGACGGTTTAGGGTCCAGGTGAGGGTCCGACAACGCTTTAGGGGGAGCGTGCGTGTGAGGGCGCGGGTTAGTGTGAGCCTACGTGTTAGGATTAGGGGATGGGTGAGGGTCAGGCTTCGGGGAAGGGTTAGGGTTAGGGTTCGGGCTAGGGTTAGGGTTAGGGGACGGGGACGGTTTAGGGTCCAGGTGAGGGTCCGAAAACGCTTTAGGGGGAGCGTGCGTGTGAGGGCGCGGGTTAGTGTTAGCGTACGGGTTAGGATTAGGGGACGGGTGAGGGTCAGGCTTCGGGGAAGGGTTAGGGTTAGGTTTCGGGCTAGGGTAAGGGGACGGGGACGGTTTAGGGTCCAGGTGAGGGTCCGACAACGCTTTAGGGGGAGCGTGCGTGTGAGTGCGCGGGTCAGTGTTAGCGTACGGGTTAGGATTAGGGGACGGGTGAGGGTCAGGCTTCGGGGAAGGGTTAGGGTTAGGGTTCGGGCTAGGCTTAGGGGACGGGGACGGGGACGGTTTAGGGTCCAGGTGAGGGTCCGACAACGCTTTAGGGGGAGCGTGCGTGTGAGGGCGCGGGTTAGTGTGAGCCTACGGGTTAGGATTAGGGGACGGGTGAGGGTCAGGCTTCGGGGAAGGGTTAGGGTTAGGGTTCGGGCTAGGGTTAGGGGACGGGGACGGTTTAGGGTCCAGGTGAGGGTCCGACAACGCTTTAGGGGGAGCGTGCGTGTGAGGGCGCGGGTTAGTGTTAGCGTACGTGTTAGGATTAGGGGACGGGTGAGGGTCAGGCTTCGGGGAAGGGTTAGGGTTAGGGTTCGGGCTAGGGTTAGGGGACGGGGACGGGGACGGTTTAGGGTCCAGGTGAGGGTCCGACAACGCTTTAGGGGGAGCGTGCGTGTGAGGGGGCGGGTTAGTGTGAGCGTACGGGTTAGGATTAGGGGACGGGTGAGGGTCAGGCTTCGGGGAAGGGTTAGGGTTAGGGTTCGGGCTAGGGTTAGGGTTAGGGGACGGGGAAGGTTTAGGGTCCTGGTTAGGGTCCAACAACCCTTTAGGGGGAGCGTGCGTGTGAGGGCGCGGGTCAGTGTTAGCGTACGGGTTAGGATAAGGGGACGGGTGAGGGTCAGGCTTCGGGGAAGGGTTAGGGTTAGGGTTCGGGCTAGGGTTAGGGTTAGGGGACGGGGACGGTTTAGGGTCCAGGTGAGGGTCCGACAACGCTTTAGGGGGAGCGTGCGTGTGAGGGCGCGGGTCAGTGTTAGCGTACGGGTTAGGATTAGGGGACGGGTGAGGGTCAGGCTTCGGGGAAGGGTTAGGGTTAGGGTTCGGGCTAGGGTTAGAGGACGGGGACGGGGACGGTTTAGGGTCCAGGTGAGGGTCCGACAACGGTTTAGGGGGAGCGTGCGTGTGAGTGCGCGGGTTAGTGTGAGCGTACGGGTTAGGATAAGGGGACGGGTGAGGGTCAGGCTTCGGGGAAGGGTTAGGGTTCGGGTTCGGGCTAGGGTTAGGGGACTGGGACGGGGACGGTTTAGGTTCCAGGTGAGGGTCCGACAACGCTTTAGGGGGAGCGTGCGTGTGAGGGCGCGGGTTAGTGTGAGCCTACGGGTTAGGATTAGGGGACGGGTGAGGGTCAGGCTTCGGGGAAGGGTTAGGGTTAGGGTTCGGGCTAGGGTTAGGGTTAGGGGACGGGGACGGTTTAGGGTCCAGGTGAGGGTCCGACAACGCTTTAGGGGGAGCGTGCGTGTGAGGGCGCGGGTTAGTGTTAGCGTACGGGTTAGAATTAGGGGACGGGTGAGGGTCAGGCTTCGGGGAAGGGTTAGGGTTAGGGTTCGGGCTAGGGTTAGGGGACGGGGACGGGGACGGTTTAGGGTCCAGGTGAGGGTCCGACAACGCTTTAGGGGGAGCGTGCGTGTGAGGGCGCGGGTTAGTGTTAGCGTACGTGTTAGGATTAGGGGACGGGTGAGGGTCAGGCTTCGGGGAAGTGTTAGGGTTAGGGTTCGGGCTAGGGTTAGGGTTAGGGGACGGGGACGGTTTAGGGTCCAGGTGAGGGTCCGACAACGCTTTAGGGGGAGCGTGCGTGTGAGGGCGCGGGTCAGTGTTAGGGTACGGATTAGGATTAGGGGACGGGTGAGGGTCAGGCTTCGGGGAAGGGTTAGGGTTAGCGTTCGGGCTAGGGTTAGGGGACGGGGACGGGGACGGTTTAGGGTCCAGGTGAGGGTCCGACAACGCTATAGGGGGAGCGTGCGTGTGAGGGCGCGGGTTAGTGTTAGCGTACGTGTTAGGATTAGGGGACGGGTGAGGGTCAGGCTTCGGGGAAGGGTTAGGGTTAGGGTTCGGGCTAGGGTTAGGGTTAGGGGACGGGGACGGTTTAGGGTCCAGGTGAGGGTCCGACAACGCTTTAGGGGGAGCGTGCGTGTGAGGGCGCGGGTTAGTGTGAGCGTACGTGTTAGGATTAGGGAACGGGTGAGGGTCAGGCTTCGGGGAAGGGTTAGGGTTAGGGTTCGGGCTAGGGTTAGGGGACGGGGACGGGGACGGTTTAGGGTCCAGGTGAGGGTCCGACAACGCTTTAGGGGGAGCGTGCGTGTGAGGGCGCGGGTTAGTGTGAGCGTACGGGTTATGATTAGGGGACGGGTGAGGGTCAGGCTTCGGGGAAGGGTTAGGGTTAGGGTTCGGGCTAGGGTTAGGGTTAGGGGACGGGGACGGTTTAGGGTCCAGGTGAGGGTCCGACAACGCTTTAGGGGGAGCGTGCGTGTGAGGGCGCGGGTTAGTGTTAGCGTACGGATTAGGATTAGGGGACGGGCGAGGGTCAGGCTTCGGGGAAGGGTTAGGGTTAGGGTTCGGGCTAGGGTTAGGGTTAGGGGACGGGGACGGTTTAGGGTCCAGGTGAGGGTCCGACAACGCTTTAGGGGGAGCGTGCGTGTGAGGGCGTGGGTTAGTGTGAGCGTACGGGTTAGGATTAGGGGACGGGTGAGGGTCAGGCTTCGGGGAAGGGTTAGGGTTAGGGTTCGGGCTAGGGTTAGGGTTAGGGGACGGGGACGGTTTAGGGTCCAGGTGAGGGTCCGACAACGCTTTAGGGGGAGCGTGCGTGTGAGGGCCCGTGTTAGTGTTAGCGTACGGGTTAGGATTAGGGGACGGGTGAGGGTCAGGCTTCGGGGAAGGGTTAGGGTTAGGGTTCGGGCTAGGGTTAGGGTTAGGGGACGGGGACGGTTTAGGGTCCAGGTGAGGGTCCGACAACGCTTTAGGGGGAGCGTGCGTGTGAGGGCGCGGGTCAGTGTTAGCGTACGGGTTAGGATTAGGGGACGGGTGAGGGTCAGGCTTCGGGGAAGGGTTAGGGTTCGGGCTAGGGTTAGGGGAAGGGGACGGGGACGGTTTAGGGTCCAGGTGAGGGTCCGACAACGGTTTAGGGGGAGCGTGCGTGTGAGTGCGCGGGTTAGTGTGAGCGTACGGGTTAGGATAAGTGGACGGGTGAGGGTCAGGCTTCGGGGAAGGGTTAGGGTTAGGGTTCGGGCTAGGGTTAGGGGACTGGGACGGGGACGGTTTAGGGTCCAGGTGAGGGTCCGACAACGCTTTAGGGGGAGCGTGCGTGTGAGGGCGCGGGTTAGTGTGAGCCTACGGGTTAGGATTAGGGGACGGGTGAGGGTCAGGCTTCGGGGAAGGGTTAGGGTTAGGGTTCGGGCTAGGGTTAGGGTTAGGGGACGGGGACGGTTTAGGGTCCAGGTGAGGGTCCGACAACGCTTTAGGGGGAGCGTGCGTGTGAGGGCGCGGGTTAGTGTTAGCGTACGGGTTAGAATTAGGGGACGGGTGAGGGTCAGGCTTCGGGGAAGGGTTAGGGTTAGGGTTCGGGCTAGGGTTAGGGGACGGGGACGGGGACGGTTTAGGGTCCAGGTGAGGGTCCGACAACGCTTTAGGGGGAGCGTGCGTGTGAGGGCGCGGGTTAGTGTTAGCGTACGTGTTAGGATTAGGGGACGGGTGAGGGTCAGGCTTCGGGGAAGTGTTAGGGTTAGGGTTCGGGCTAGGGTTAGGGTTAGGGGACGGGGACGGTTTAGGGTCCAGGTGAGGGTCCGACAACGCTTTAGGGGGAGCGTGCGTGTGAGGGCGCGGGTCAGTGTTAGGGTACGGATTAGGATTAGGGGACGGGTGAGGGTCAGGCTTCTGGGAAGGGTTAGGGTTAGCGTTCGGGCTAGGCTTAGGGGACGGGGACGGGGACGGTTTACGGTCCAGGTGAGGGTCCGTCAACGCTATAGGGGGAGCGTGCGTGTGAGGGCGCGGGTTAGTGTTAGCGTACGTGTTAGGATTAGGGGACGGGTGAGGGTCAGGCTTCGGGGAAGGGTTAGGGTTAGGGTTCGGGCTAGGGTTAGGGGAAGGGGACGGGGACGGTTTAGGGTCCAGGTGAGGGTCCGACAACGCTTTAGGGGGAGCGTGCGTGTGAGGGCGCGGGTTAGTGTGAGCGTACGTGTTAGGATTAGGGAACGGGTGAGGGTCAGGCTTCGGGAAAGGGTTAGGGTTAGGGTTCGGGCTAGGGTTAGGGGACGGGGACGGGGACGGTTTAGGGTCCAGGTGAGGGTCCGACAACGCTTTAGGGGGAGCGTGCGTGTGAGGGCGCGGGTTAGTGTGAGCGTACGGGTTAGGATTAGGGGACGGGTGAGGGTCAGGCTTCGGGGAAGGGTTAGGGTTAGGGTTCGGGCTAGGGTTAGGGTTAGGGGACGGGGACGGTTTAGGGTCCAGGTGAGGGTCCGACAACGCTTTAGGGGGAGCGTGCGTGTGAGGGCGCGGGTTAGTGTTAGCGTACGGATTAGGATTAGGGGACGGGCGAGGGTCAGGCTTCGGGGAAGGGTTAGGGTTAGGGTTCGGGCTAGGGTTAGGGTTAGGGGACGGGGACGGTTTAGGGTCCAGGTGAGGGTCCGACAACGCTTTAGGGGGAGCGTGCGTGTGAGGGCGTGGGTTAGTGTGAGCGTACGGGTTAGGATTAGGGGACGGGTGAGGGTCAGGCTTCGGGGAAGGGTTAGGGTTAGGGTTCGGGCTAGGGTTAGGGTTAGGGGACGGGGACGGTTTAGGGTCCAGGTGAGGGTCCGACAACGCTTTAGGGGGAGCGTGCGTGTGAGGGCCCGTGTTAGTGTTAGCGTACGGGTTAGGATTAGGGGACGGGTGAGGGTCAGGCTTCGGGGAAGGGTTAGGGTTAGGGTTCGGGCTAGGGTTAGGGTTAGGGGACGGGGACGGTTTAGGGTCCAGGTGAGGGTCCGACAACGCTTTAGGGGGAGCGTGCGTGTGAGGGCGCGGGTCAGTGTTAGCGTACGGGTTAGGATTAGGGGACGGGTGAGGGTCAGGCTTCGGGGAAGGGTTAGGGTTCGGGCTAGGGTTAGGGGAAGGGGACGGGGACGGTTTAGGGTCCAGGTGAGGGTCCGACAACGCTTTAGGGGGAGCGTGTGTGTGAGGGCGCGGGTTAGTGTGAGCGTACGGGTTAGGATAAGGGGACGGGTGAGGGTCAGGCTTCGGGGAAGGGTTAGGGTTAGGGTTCGGGCTAGGGTTAGGGGACTGGGACGGGGACGGTTTAGGGTCCAGGTGAGGGTCCGACAACGCTTTAGGGGGAGCGTGCGTGTGAGGGCGCGGGTTAGTGTGAGCCTACGGGTTAGGATTAGGGGACGGGTGAGGGTCAGGCTTCGGGGAAGGGTTAGGGTTAGGGTTCGGGCTAGGGTTAGGGTTAGGGGACGGGGACGGTTTAGGGTCCAGGTGAGGGTCCGACAACGCTTTAGGGGGAGCGTGCGTGTGAGGGCGCGGGTTAGTGTTAGCGTACGGGTTAGAATTAGGGGACGGGTTAGGGTCAGGCTTCGGGGAAGGGTTAGGGTTAGGGTTCGGGCTAGGGTTAGGGGACGGGGACGGGGACGGTTTAGGGTCCAGGTGAGGGTCCGACAACGCTTTAGGGGGAGCGTGCGTGTGAGGGCGCGGGTTAGTGTTAGCGTACGTGTTAGGATTAGGGGACGGGTGAGGGTCAGGCTTCGGGGAAGTGTTAGGGTTAGGGTTCGGGCTAGGGTTAGGGTTAGGGGACGGGGACAGTTTACGGTCCAGGTGAGGGTCCGACAACGCTTTAGGGGGAGCGTGCGTGTGAGGGCGCGGGTCAGTGTTAGCGTACGTGTTAGGATTAGGGGACGGGTGAGGGTCAGGCTTCGGGGAAGGGTTAGGGTTAGCGTTCGGGCTAGGCTTAGGGGACGGGGACGGGGACGGTTTAGGGTCCAGGTGAGGGTCCGACAACGCTATAGGGGGAGCGTGCGTGTGAGGGCGCGGGTTAGTGTTAGCGTACGTGTTAGGATTAGGGGACGGGTGAGGGTCAGGCTTCGGGGAAGGGTTAGGGTTAGGGTTCGGGCTAGGGTTAGGGGACGGGGACGGGGACGGTTTAGGGTCCAGGTGAGGGTCCGACAACGCTTTAGGGGGAGCGTGCGTGTGAGGGCGCGGGTTAGTGTGAGCGTACGGGTTAGGATTAGGGGACGGGTGAGGGTCAGGCTTCGGGGAAGGGTTAGGGTTAGGGTTCGGGCTAGGGTTAGGGTTAGGGGACGGGGACGGTTTAGGGTCCAGGTGAGGGTCCGACAACGCTTTAGGGGGAGCGTGCGTGTGAGGGCGCGGGTTAGTGTTAGCGTACGGATTAGGATTAGGGGACGGGCGAGGGTCAGGCTTCGGGGAAGGGTTAGGGTTAGGGTTCGGGCTAGGGTTAGGGTTAGGGGACGGGGACGGTTTAGGGTCCAGGTGAGGGTCCGACAACGCTTTAGGGGGAGCGTGCGTGTGAGGGCGTGGGTTAGTGTGAGCGTACGGGTTAGGATTAGGGGACGGGTGAGGGTCAGGCTTCGGGGAAGGGTTAGGGTTAGGGTTCGGGCTAGGGTTAGGGTTAGGGGACGGGGACGGTTTAGGGTCCAGGTGAGGGTCCGACAACGCTTTAGGGGGAGCGTGCGTGTGAGGGCCCGTGTTAGTGTTAGCGTACGGGTTAGGATTAGGGGACGGGTGAGGGTCAGGCTTCGGGGAAGGGTTAGGGTTAGGGTTCGGGCTAGGGTTAGGGTTAGGGGACGGGGACGGTTTAGGGTCCAGGTGAGGGTCCGACAACGCTTTAGGGGGAGCGTGCGTGTGAGGGCGCGGGTCAGTGTTAGCGTACGGGTTAGGATTAGGGGACGGGTGAGGGTCAGGCTTCGGGGAAGGGTTAGGGTTCGGGCTAGGGTTAGGGGAAGGGGACGGGGACGGTTTAGGGTCCAGGTGAGGGTCCGACAACGCTTTAGGGGGAGCGTGTGTGTGAGGGCGCGGGTTAGTGTGAGCGTACGGGTTAGGATAAGGGGACGGGTGAGGGTCAGGCTTCGGGGAAGGGTTAGGGTTAGGGTTCGGGCTAGGGTTAGGGGACTGGGACGGGGACGGTTTAGGGTCCAGGTGAGGGTCCGACAACGCTTTAGGGGGAGCGTGCGTGTGAGGGCGCGGGTTAGTGTGAGCCTACGGGTTAGGATTAGGGGACGGGTGAGGGTCAGGCTTCGGGGAAGGGTTAGGGTTAGGGTTCGGGCTAGGGTTAGGGTTAGGGGACGGGGACGGTTTAGGGTCCAGGTGAGGGTCCGACAACGCTTTAGGGGGAGCGTGCGTGTGAGGGCGCGGGTTAGTGTTAGCGTACGGGTTAGAATTAGGGGACGGGTTAGGGTCAGGCTTCGGGGAAGGGTTAGGGTTAGGGTTCGGGCTAGGGTTAGGGGACGGGGACGGGGACGGTTTAGGGTCCAGGTGAGGGTCCGACAACGCTTTAGGGGGAGCGTGCGTGTGAGGGCGCGGGTTAGTGTTAGCGTACGTGTTAGGATTAGGGGACGGGTGAGGGTCAGGCTTCGGGGAAGTGTTAGGGTTAGGGTTCGGGCTAGGGTTAGGGTTAGGGGACGGGGACAGTTTACGGTCCAGGTGAGGGTCCGACAACGCTTTAGGGGGAGCGTGCGTGTGAGGGCGCGGGTCAGTGTTAGCGTACGTGTTAGGATTAGGGGACGGGTGAGGGTCAGGCTTCGGGGAAGGGTTAGGGTTAGCGTTCGGGCTAGGCTTAGGGGACGGGGACGGGGACGGTTTAGGGTCCAGGTGAGGGTCCGACAACGCTATAGGGGGAGCGTGCGTGTGAGGGCGCGGGTTAGTGTTAGCGTACGTGTTAGGATTAGGGGACGGGTGAGGGTCAGGCTTCGGGGAAGGGTTAGGGTTAGGGTTCGGGCTAGGGTTAGGGGACGGGGACGGGGACGGTTTAGGGTCCAGGTGAGGGTCCGACAACGCTTTAGGGGGAGCGTGCGTGTGAGGGCGCGGGTTAGTGTGAGCGTACGGGTTAGGATTAGGGGACGGGTGAGGGTCAGGCTTCGGGGAAGGGTTAGGGTTAGGGTTCGGGCTAGGGTTAGGGTTAGGGGACGGGGACGGTTTAGGGTCCAGGTGAGGGTCCGACAACGCTTTAGGGGGAGCGTGCGTGTGAGGGCGCGGGTTAGTGTTAGCGTACGGATTAGGATTAGGGGACGGGTGAGGGTCAGGCTTCGGGGAAGGGTTAGGGTTAGGGTTCGGGCTAGGGTTAGGGTTAAGGGACGGGGACGGTTTAGGGTCCAGGTGAGGGTCCGACAACGCTTTAGGGGGAGCGTGCGTGTGAGGGCGTGGGTTAGTGTGAGCGTACGGGTTAGGATTAGGGGACGGGTGAGGGTCAGGCTTCGGGGAAGGGTTAGGGTTAGGGTTCGGGCTAGGGTTAGGGTTAGGGGACGGGGACGGTTTAGGGTCCAGGTGAGGGTCCGACAACGCTTTAGGGGGAGCGTGCGTGTGAGGGCCCGTGTTAGTGTTAGCGTACGGGTTAGGATTAGGGGACGGGTGAGGGTCAGGCTTCGGGGAAGGGTTAGGGTTAGGGTTCGGGCTAGGGTTAGGGTTAGGGGACGGGGACGGTTTAGGGTCCAGGTGAGGGTCCGACAACGCTTTAGGGGGAGCGTGCGTGTGAGGGCGCGGGTTAGTGTGAGCCTACGGGTTAGGATTAGGGGACGGGTGAGGGTCAGGCTTCGGGGAAGGGTTAGGGTTAGGGTTCGGGCTAGGGTTAGGGTTAGGGGACGGGGACGGTTTAGGGTCCAGGTGAGGGTCCGACAACGCTTTAGGGGGAGCGTGCGTGTGAGGGCCCGTGTTAGTGTGAGCGTACGGGTTAGGATTAGGGGACGGGTGAGGGTCAGGCTTCGGGGAAGGGTTAGGGTTCGGGCTAGGGTTAGGGTTAGGGGACGGGGACGGTTTAGGGTCCAGGTGAGGGTCCGACAACGCTTTAGGGGGAGCGTGCGTGTGAGGGCGCGGGTTAGTGTGAGCGTACGGGTTAGGATTAGGGGACGGGTGAGGGTCAGGCTTCGGGGAAGGGTTAGGGTTAGGGTTCGGGCTAGGGTTAGGGGACGGGGATGGGGACGGTTTAGGGTCCAGGTGAGGGTCCGACAATGCTTTAGGGGGAGCGTGCATGTGAGGGTGCGGGTTAGTGTGAGCCTACGGGTTAGGATTAGGGGACGGGTGAGGGTCAGGCTTCGGGGAAGGGTTAGTGTTCGGGCTAGGGTTAGGGGACGGGGACGGGGACAGTTTAGGGTCCAGGTGAGGGTCCGACAACGCTTTAGGGGGAGCGTGCGTGTGAGGGCGCGGGTTAGTGTGAGCGTACGGGTTAGGATTAGGGGACGGGTGAGGGTCAGGCTTCGGGGAAGGGTTAGGGTTAGGGTTCGGGCTAGGGTTAGGGTTAGGGGACGGGGACGGTTTAGGGTCCAGGTGAGGGTCCGACAACGCTTTAGGGGGAGCGTGCGTGTGAGGGCGCGGGTTAGTGTTAGCGTACGGATTAGGATTAGGGGACGGGCGAGGGTCAGGCTTCGGGGAAGGGTTAGGGTTAGGGTTCGGGCTAGGGTTAGGGTTAGGGGACGGGGACGGTTTAGGGTCCAGGTGAGGGTCCGACAACGCTTTAGGGGGAGCGTGCGTGTGAGGGCGTGGGTTAGTGTGAGCGTACGGGTTAGGATTAGGGGACGGGTGAGGGTCAGGCTTCGGGGAAGGGTTAGGGTTAGGGTTCGGGCTAGGGTTAGGGTTAGGGGACGGGGACGGTTTAGGGTCCAGGTGAGGGTCCGACAACGCTTTAGGGGGAGCGTGCGTGTGAGGGCCCGTGTTAGTGTTAGCGTACGGGTTAGGATTAGGGGACGGGTGAGGGTCAGGCTTCGGGGAAGGGTTAGGGTTAGGGTTCGGGCTAGGGTTAGGGTTAGGGGACGGGGACGGTTTAGGGTCCAGGTGAGGGTCCGACAACGCTTTAGGGGGAGCGTGCGTGTGAGGGCGCGGGTCAGTGTTAGCGTACGGGTTAGGATTAGGGGACGGGTGAGGGTCAGGCTTCGGGGAAGGGTTAGGGTTCGGGCTAGGGTTAGGGGAAGGGGACGGGGACGGTTTAGGGTCCAGGTGAGGGTCCGACAACGCTTTAGGGGGAGCGTGTGTGTGAGGGCGCGGGTTAGTGTGAGCGTACGGGTTAGGATAAGGGGACGGGTGAGGGTCAGGCTTCGGGGAAGGGTTAGGGTTAGGGTTCGGGCTAGGGTTAGGGGACTGGGACGGGGACGGTTTAGGGTCCAGGTGAGGGTCCGACAACGCTTTAGGGGGAGCGTGCGTGTGAGGGCGCGGGTTAGTGTGAGCCTACGGGTTAGGATTAGGGGACGGGTGAGGGTCAGGCTTCGGGGAAGGGTTAGGGTTAGGGTTCGGGCTAGGGTTAGGGTTAGGGGACGGGGACGGTTTAGGGTCCAGGTGAGGGTCCGACAACGCTTTAGGGGGAGCGTGCGTGTGAGGGCGCGGGTTAGTGTTAGCGTACGGGTTAGAATTAGGGGACGGGTTAGGGTCAGGCTTCGGGGAAGGGTTAGGGTTAGGGTTCGGGCTAGGGTTAGGGGACGGGGACGGGGACGGTTTAGGGTCCAGGTGAGGGTCCGACAACGCTTTAGGGGGAGCGTGCGTGTGAGGGCGCGGGTTAGTGTTAGCGTACGTGTTAGGATTAGGGGACGGGTGAGGGTCAGGCTTCGGGGAAGTGTTAGGGTTAGGGTTCGGGCTAGGGTTAGGGTTAGGGGACGGGGACAGTTTACGGTCCAGGTGAGGGTCCGACAACGCTTTAGGGGGAGCGTGCGTGTGAGGGCGCGGGTCAGTGTTAGCGTACGTGTTAGGATTAGGGGACGGGTGAGGGTCAGGCTTCGGGGAAGGGTTAGGGTTAGCGTTCGGGCTAGGCTTAGGGGACGGGGACGGGGACGGTTTAGGGTCCAGGTGAGGGTCCGACAACGCTATAGGGGGAGCGTGCGTGTGAGGGCGCGGGTTAGTGTTAGCGTACGTGTTAGGATTAGGGGACGGGTGAGGGTCAGGCTTCGGGGAAGGGTTAGGGTTAGGGTTCGGGCTAGGGTTAGGGGACGGGGACGGGGACGGTTTAGGGTCCAGGTGAGGGTCCGACAACGCTTTAGGGGGAGCGTGCGTGTGAGGGCGCGGGTTAGTGTGAGCGTACGGGTTAGGATTAGGGGACGGGTGAGGGTCAGGCTTCGGGGAAGGGTTAGGGTTAGGGTTCGGGCTAGGGTTAGGGTTAGGGGACGGGGACGGTTTAGGGTCCAGGTGAGGGTCCGACAACGCTTTAGGGGGAGCGTGCGTGTGAGGGCGCGGGTTAGTGTTAGCGTACGGATTAGGATTAGGGGACGGGCGAGGGTCAGGCTTCGGGGAAGGGTTAGGGTTAGGGTTCGGGCTAGGGTTAGGGTTAGGGGACGGGGACGGTTTAGGGTCCAGGTGAGGGTCCGACAACGCTTTAGGGGGAGCGTGCGTGTGAGGGCGTGGGTTAGTGTGAGCGTACGGGTTAGGATTAGGGGACGGGTGAGGGTCAGGCTTCGGGGAAGGGTTAGGGTTAGGGTTCGGGCTAGGGTTAGGGTTAGGGGACGGGGACGGTTTAGGGTCCAGGTGAGGGTCCGACAACGCTTTAGGGGGAGCGTGCGTGTGAGGGCCCGTGTTAGTGTTAGCGTACGGGTTAGGATTAGGGGACGGGTGAGGGTCAGGCTTCGGGGAAGGGTTAGGGTTAGGGTTCGGGCTAGGGTTAGGGTTAGGGGACGGGGACGGTTTAGGGTCCAGGTGAGGGTCCGACAACGCTTTAGGGGGAGCGTGCGTGTGAGGGCGCGGGTCAGTGTTAGCGTACGGGTTAGGATTAGGGGACGGGTGAGGGTCAGGCTTCGGGGAAGGGTTAGGGTTCGGGCTAGGGTTAGGGGAAGGGGACGGGGACGGTTTAGGGTCCAGGTGAGGGTCCGACAACGCTTTAGGGGGAGCGTGTGTGTGAGGGCGCGGGTTAGTGTGAGCGTACGGGTTAGGATAAGGGGACGGGTGAGGGTCAGGCTTCGGGGAAGGGTTAGGGTTAGGGTTCGGGCTAGGGTTAGGGGACTGGGACGGGGACGGTTTAGGGTCCAGGTGAGGGTCCGACAACGCTTTAGGGGGAGCGTGCGTGTGAGGGCGCGGGTTAGTGTGAGCCTACGGGTTAGGATTAGGGGACGGGTGAGGGTCAGGCTTCGGGGAAGGGTTAGGGTTAGGGTTCGGGCTAGGGTTAGGGTTAGGGGACGGGGACGGTTTAGGGTCCAGGTGAGGGTCCGACAACGCTTTAGGGGGAGCGTGCGTGTGAGGGCGCGGGTTAGTGTTAGCGTACGGGTTAGAATTAGGGGATGGGTTAGGGTCAGGCTTCGGGGAAGGGTTAGGGTTAGGGTTCGGGCTAGGGTTAGGGGACGGGGACGGGGACGGTTTAGGGTCCAGGTGAGGGTCCGACAACGCTTTAGGGGGAGCGTGCGTGTGAGGGCGCGGGTTAGTGTTAGCGTACGTGTTAGGATTAGGGGACGGGTGAGGGTCAGGCTTCGGGGAAGTGTTAGGGTTAGGGTTCGGGCTAGGGTTAGGGTTAGGGGACGGGGACAGTTTACGGTCCAGGTGAGGGTCCGACAACGCTTTAGGGGGAGCGTGCGTGTGAGGGCGCGGGTCAGTGTTAGCGTACGTGTTAGGATTAGGGGACGGGTGAGGGTCAGGCTTCGGGGAAGGGTTAGGGTTAGCGTTCGGGCTAGGCTTAGGGGACGGGGACGGGGACGGTTTAGGGTCCAGGTGAGGGTCCGACAACGCTATAGGGGGAGCGTGCGTGTGAGGGCGCGGGTTAGTGTTAGCGTACGTGTTAGGATTAGGGGACGGGTGAGGGTCAGGCTTCGGGGAAGGGTTAGGGTTAGGGTTCGGGCTAGGGTTAGGGGACGGGGACGGGGACGGTTTAGGGTCCAGGTGAGGGTCCGACAACGCTTTAGGGGGAGCGTGCGTGTGAGGGCGCGGGTTAGTGTGAGCGTACGGGTTAGGATTAGGGGACGGGTGAGGGTCAGGCTTCGGGGAAGGGTTAGGGTTAGGGTTCGGGCTAGGGTTAGGGTTAGGGGACGGGGACGGTTTAGGGTCCAGGTGAGGGTCCGACAACGCTTTAGGGGGAGCGTGCGTGTGAGGGCGCGGGTTAGTGTTAGCGTACGGATTAGGATTAGGGGACGGGTGAGGGTCAGGCTTCGGGGAAGGGTTAGGGTTAGGGTTCGGGCTAGGGTTAGGGTTAAGGGACGGGGACGGTTTAGGGTCCAGGTGAGGGTCCGACAACGCTTTAGGGGGAGCGTGCGTGTGAGGGCGTGGGTTAGTGTGAGCGTACGGGTTAGGATTAGGGGACGGGTGAGGGTCAGGCTTCGGGGAAGGGTTAGGGTTAGGGTTCGGGCTAGGGTTAGGGTTAGGGGACGGGGACGGTTTAGGGTCCAGGTGAGGGTCCGACAACGCTTTAGGGGGAGCGTGCGTGTGAGGGCCCGTGTTAGTGTTAGCGTACGGGTTAGGATTAGGGGACGGGTGAGGGTCAGGCTTCGGGGAAGGGTTAGGGTTAGGGTTCGGGCTAGGGTTAGGGTTAGGGGACGGGGACGGTTTAGGGTCCAGGTGAGGGTCCGACAACGCTTTAGGGGGAGCGTGCGTGTGAGGGCGCGGGTTAGTGTGAGCCTACGGGTTAGGATTAGGGGACGGGTGAGGGTCAGGCTTCGGGGAAGGGTTAGGGTTAGGGTTCGGGCTAGGGTTAGGGTTAGGGGACGGGGACGGTTTAGGGTCCAGGTGAGGGTCCGACAACGCTTTAGGGGGAGCGTGCGTGTGAGGGCCCGTGTTAGTGTGAGCGTACGGGTTAGGATTAGGGGACGGGTGAGGGTCAGGCTTCGGGGAAGGGTTAGGGTTCGGGCTAGGGTTAGGGTTAGGGGACGGGGACGGTTTAGGGTCCAGGTGAGGGTCCGACAACGCTTTAGGGGGAGCGTGCGTGTGAGGGCGCGGGTTAGTGTGAGCGTACGGTTTAGGATTAGGGGACGGGTGAGGGTCAGGCTTCGGGGAAGGGTTAGGGTTAGGGTTCGGGCTAGGGTTAGGGGACGGGGATGGGGACGGTTTAGGGTCCAGGTGAGGGTCCGACAATGCTTTAGGGGGAGCGTGCATGTGAGGGTGCGGGTTAGTGTGAGCCTACGGGTTAGGATTAGGGGACGGGTGAGGGTCAGGCTTCGGGGAAGGGTTAGTGTTCGGGCTAGGGTTAGGGGACGGGGACGGGGACAGTTTAGGGTCCAGGTGAGGGTCCGACAACGCTTTAGGGGGAGCGTGCGTGTGAGGGCGCGGGTTAGTGTGAGCGTACGGGTTAGGATTAGGGGACGGGTGAGGGTCAGGCTTCGGGGAAGGGTTAGGGTTAGGGTTCGGGCTAGGGTTAGGGTTAGGGGACGGGGACGGTTTAGGGTCCAGGTGAGGGTCCGACAACGCTTTAGGGGGAGCGTGCGTGTGAGGGCGCGGGTTAGTGTTAGCGTACGGATTAGGATTAGGGGACGGGCGAGGGTCAGGCTTCGGGGAAGGGTTAGGGTTAGGGTTCGGGCTAGGGTTAGGGTTAGGGGACGGGGACGGTTTAGGGTCCAGGTGAGGGTCCGACAACGCTTTAGGGGGAGCGTGCGTGTGAGGGCGTGGGTTAGTGTGAGCGTACGGGTTAGGATTAGGGGACGGGTGAGGGTCAGGCTTCGGGGAAGGGTTAGGGTTAGGGTTCGGGCTAGGGTTAGGGTTAGGGGACGGGGACGGTTTAGGGTCCAGGTGAGGGTCCGACAACGCTTTAGGGGGAGCGTGCGTGTGAGGGCCCGTGTTAGTGTTAGCGTACGGGTTAGGATTAGGGGACGGGTGAGGGTCAGGCTTCGGGGAAGGGTTAGGGTTAGGGTTCGGGCTAGGGTTAGGGTTAGGGGACGGGGACGGTTTAGGGTCCAGGTGAGGGTCCGACAACGCTTTAGGGGGAGCGTGCGTGTGAGGGCGCGGGTCAGTGTTAGCGTACGGGTTAGGATTAGGGGACGGGTGAGGGTCAGGCTTCGGGGAAGGGTTAGGGTTCGGGCTAGGGTTAGGGGAAGGGGACGGGGACGGTTTAGGGTCCAGGTGAGGGTCCGACAACGCTTTAGGGGGAGCGTGTGTGTGAGGGCGCGGGTTAGTGTGAGCGTACGGGTTAGGATAAGGGGACGGGTGAGGGTCAGGCTTCGGGGAAGGGTTAGGGTTAGGGTTCGGGCTAGGGTTAGGGGACTGGGACGGGGACGGTTTAGGGTCCAGGTGAGGGTCCGACAACGCTTTAGGGGGAGCGTGCGTGTGAGGGCGCGGGTTAGTGTGAGCCTACGGGTTAGGATTAGGGGACGGGTGAGGGTCAGGCTTCGGGGAAGGGTTAGGGTTAGGGTTCGGGCTAGGGTTAGGGTTAGGGGACGGGGACGGTTTAGGGTCCAGGTGAGGGTCCGACAACGCTTTAGGGGGAGCGTGCGTGTGAGGGCGCGGGTTAGTGTTAGCGTACGGGTTAGAATTAGGGGACGGGTTAGGGTCAGGCTTCGGGGAAGGGTTAGGGTTAGGGTTCGGGCTAGGGTTAGGGGACGGGGACGGGGACGGTTTAGGGTCCAGGTGAGGGTCCGACAACGCTTTAGGGGGAGCGTGCGTGTGAGGGCGCGGGTTAGTGTTAGCGTACGTGTTAGGATTAGGGGACGGGTGAGGGTCAGGCTTCGGGGAAGTGTTAGGGTTAGGGTTCGGGCTAGGGTTAGGGTTAGGGGACGGGGACAGTTTACGGTCCAGGTGAGGGTCCGACAACGCTTTAGGGGGAGCGTGCGTGTGAGGGCGCGGGTCAGTGTTAGCGTACGTGTTAGGATTAGGGGACGGGTGAGGGTCAGGCTTCGGGGAAGGGTTAGGGTTAGCGTTCGGGCTAGGCTTAGGGGACGGGGACGGGGACGGTTTAGGGTCCAGGTGAGGGTCCGACAACGCTATAGGGGGAGCGTGCGTGTGAGGGCGCGGGTTAGTGTTAGCGTACGTGTTAGGATTAGGGGACGGGTGAGGGTCAGGCTTCGGGGAAGGGTTAGGGTTAGGGTTCGGGCTAGGGTTAGGGGACGGGGACGGGGACGGTTTAGGGTCCAGGTGAGGGTCCGACAACGCTTTAGGGGGAGCGTGCGTGTGAGGGCGCGGGT
The DNA here is from genome assembly GCF_949774975.1 of Lagenorhynchus albirostris. Classification (NCBI taxonomy): domain Eukaryota; kingdom Metazoa; phylum Chordata; class Mammalia; order Artiodactyla; family Delphinidae; genus Lagenorhynchus; species Lagenorhynchus albirostris. The sequence continues at coordinate 60,222,167 of NC_083114.1, forward strand.
TAGTGTGAGCGTACGGGTTAGGATTAGGGGACGGGTGAGGGTCAGGCTTCGGGGAAGGGTTAGGGTTAGGGTTCGGGCTAGGGTTAGGGTTAGGGGACGGGGACGGTTTAGGGTCCAGGTGAGGGTCCGACAACGCTTTAGGGGGAGCGTGCGTGTGAGGGCGCGGGTTAGTGTTAGCGTACGGATTAGGATTAGGGGACGGGCGAGGGTCAGGCTTCGGGGAAGGGTTAGGGTTAGGGTTCGGGCTAGGGTTAGGGTTAGGGGACGGGGACGGTTTAGGGTCCAGGTGAGGGTCCGACAACGCTTTAGGGGGAGCGTGCGTGTGAGGGCGTGGGTTAGTGTGAGCGTACGGGTTAGGATTAGGGGACGGGTGAGGGTCAGGCTTCGGGGAAGGGTTAGGGTTAGGGTTCGGGCTAGGGTTAGGGTTAGGGGACGGGGACGGTTTAGGGTCCAGGTGAGGGTCCGACAACGCTTTAGGGGGAGCGTGCGTGTGAGGGCCCGTGTTAGTGTTAGCGTACGGGTTAGGATTAGGGGACGGGTGAGGGTCAGGCTTCGGGGAAGGGTTAGGGTTAGGGTTCGGGCTAGGGTTAGGGTTAGGGGACGGGGACGGTTTAGGGTCCAGGTGAGGGTCCGACAACGCTTTAGGGGGAGCGTGCGTGTGAGGGCGCGGGTCAGTGTTAGCGTACGGGTTAGGATTAGGGGACGGGTGAGGGTCAGGCTTCGGGGAAGGGTTAGGGTTCGGGCTAGGGTTAGGGGAAGGGGACGGGGACGGTTTAGGGTCCAGGTGAGGGTCCGACAACGCTTTAGGGGGAGCGTGTGTGTGAGGGCGCGGGTTAGTGTGAGCGTACGGGTTAGGATAAGGGGACGGGTGAGGGTCAGGCTTCGGGGAAGGGTTAGGGTTAGGGTTCGGGCTAGGGTTAGGGGACTGGGACGGGGACGGTTTAGGGTCCAGGTGAGGGTCCGACAACGCTTTAGGGGGAGCGTGCGTGTGAGGGCGCGGGTTAGTGTGAGCCTACGGGTTAGGATTAGGGGACGGGTGAGGGTCAGGCTTCGGGGAAGGGTTAGGGTTAGGGTTCGGGCTAGGGTTAGGGTTAGGGGACGGGGACGGTTTAGGGTCCAGGTGAGGGTCCGACAACGCTTTAGGGGGAGCGTGCGTGTGAGGGCGCGGGTTAGTGTTAGCGTACGGGTTAGAATTAGGGGACGGGTTAGGGTCAGGCTTCGGGGAAGGGTTAGGGTTAGGGTTCGGGCTAGGGTTAGGGGACGGGGACGGGGACGGTTTAGGGTCCAGGTGAGGGTCCGACAACGCTTTAGGGGGAGCGTGCGTGTGAGGGCGCGGGTTAGTGTTAGCGTACGTGTTAGGATTAGGGGACGGGTGAGGGTCAGGCTTCGGGGAAGTGTTAGGGTTAGGGTTCGGGCTAGGGTTAGGGTTAGGGGACGGGGACAGTTTACGGTCCAGGTGAGGGTCCGACAACGCTTTAGGGGGAGCGTGCGTGTGAGGGCGCGGGTCAGTGTTAGCGTACGTGTTAGGATTAGGGGACGGGTGAGGGTCAGGCTTCGGGGAAGGGTTAGGGTTAGCGTTCGGGGCTAGGCTTAGGGGGACGGGGACGGGGACGGTTTAGGGTCCAGGTGAGGGTCCGACAACGCTATAGGGGGAGCGTGCGTGTGAGGGCGCGGGTTAGTGTTAGCGTACGTGTTAGGATTAGGGGACGGGTGAGGGTCAGGCTTCGGGGAAGGGTTAGGGTTAGGGTTCGGGCTAGGGTTAGGGGACGGGGACGGGGACGGTTTAGGGTCCAGGTGAGGGTCCGACAACGCTTTAGGGGGAGCGTGCGTGTGAGGGCGCGGGTTAGTGTGAGCGTACGGGTTAGGATTAGGGGACGGGTGAGGGTCAGGCTTCGGGGAAGGGTTAGGGTTAGGGTTCGGGCTAGGGTTAGGGTTAGGGGACGGGGACGGTTTAGGGTCCAGGTGAGGGTCCGACAACGCTTTAGGGGGAGCGTGCGTGTGAGGGCGCGGGTTAGTGTTAGCGTACGGATTAGGATTAGGGGACGGGTGAGGGTCAGGCTTCGGGGAAGGGTTAGGGTTAGGGTTCGGGCTAGGGTTAGGGTTAAGGGACGGGGACGGTTTAGGGTCCAGGTGAGGGTCCGACAACGCTTTAGGGGGAGCGTGCGTGTGAGGGCGTGGGTTAGTGTGAGCGTACGGGTTAGGATTAGGGGACGGGTGAGGGTCAGGCTTCGGGGAAGGGTTAGGGTTAGGGTTCGGGCTAGGGTTAGGGTTAGGGGACGGGGACGGTTTAGGGTCCAGGTGAGGGTCCGACAACGCTTTAGGGGGAGCGTGCGTGTGAGGGCCCG